>NC_044205.1:747500-900000 GCF_900880675.1 Sparus aurata | reverse complement strand
CAAGCAAACAGCCAATCATTTAGTAGCTGTGTAGTTCGGTTGCAGTAGTTGCATGTGGGTTTGTTTACAAGGGAGTAGCATGCAGTGAGAAGCCGGGAGGAGAGTAGAGGCGGCCGCTATGTAGCGGAAACTGGCACCGGTAGTATAGTAATCCACGGTAGTACCGTGGTGTAGAATTTCTAGTATAGTAGGAACCGTTAGGATTTGGCACCGCGGGGTACCGTGGGTATCGTGCAACTCTACATTGTTCTGTGCCTTGATGTGCTAATTCGTCGAGATACAACTCGAAATTAGAAATTAGATTTCATCGGTTTCAGTGGCTCATTAAGATCCGTAGAGACAACTTCAGTTCCACCCAAAATACTCGCCTCTGTAGTCGGCGTTTCCAGACTGGTGACTTCGCTGTGACAGCTGGGGGACAGAGAAGACTAAACAAAGGAGCTGCACCTTCTCTGTTTGCCTGGAATGATTACACTGTACACGCACCGAGGCTTAATGTTTGGGACTGCCAGCCGAGATGCCCTTCCCCGGGCATAGCACCATCTGACTTCGACTCCGCGATGGAAGTGCAGGTGGCGCCTGAGTATGATTACTGCGTTACTCCGATGACCTCAGTAATGTCAGATGAGTTGGCAAGCGAGAACGAAGCACTAAAGAAAAAAGTACAGGAGCTACAAAATCAGCTTGAAACTTTACAGCTGCAGTCTCATTTTGGCCTGCAACGCCTTGCAGGATCAGACGAAGACATTCGTTTTTACAGGTTGGCCATTGATTTTTGGAATAGCATTAAATTAACCTGTATGTGTATGTGTGTGTGTGTGTCTGTGAGGGAGGGAGTGAGTGTGTGTGATAGAGAGAGAGACTGTGTTTCTCAGTAATGCATATTTAACAACCATAATCTAAAAAAGTCTAAAGTGATTATCATTTCATTATTAGATTTCACACATACAAGCATTTCCAAGCCTTTGGCGACTGGTAGTGCCTGCTGTAAAAACTAAGATGGTGCGAATCACCAGTGCCAATGCTGCCTCTGCCAACAGCAATGAGCCAACTCAACTAAGAGCAACAGTAAGTTATGCAGGGTTGGGAGGGTTACTTTAAAAATGTAGTCCGATACAGTTACTAATTACCTGTTAAAAAATGTAGTCAGTAACGTAATCCAAGTACCACAATATTAAAGTAATGTAACTTGATTACTTTAAGTTACTTTTGGATTACCTCAATGCACATGCAATTAAAGACTTCCTCTAAGGAACACATAAAGCAAATTAAATATTTAATTAATTGTAGGGTATGTTAGATTTATTCAGTTTTATTCATTGACTACTAACTATTCAGCTGTATTCAAGAATTACATGACATATTACAATAATAATAATAATAATAATAATAATAATAATAATGGTAACAGTTATTATTAGTGTTATTGTAACTACTAGGCCTATTTCTAGTAATAGCAGTAGTAAAACACCCCCACATATAGGATGTGTGTCACTTATTTGTCCCCCAGAATTACCCATACAATTTCCTAATATAATCATGCTATTTTAATACCTTGTTGTGATCTAAAGTGTTAGTGACCCATTTCAGTCACTGCAGGTGTTTCAGGCAACGTAACGTACAAGCCTCACAAGGTGGCAGTAGCTACATTTCAAGTGTCTATGGGGCCCTCCCAAGTCAACAAGATTTCCACGATGAAGTCCGTGCAAATGTTTCACAATAAAAGCCTACTAAGCTATTTATGCTGGAGGACTTTAAATTTGAGACGGACACAGGAAGTGTTGAGTTTGTATTAACAATGTAATGTCTTAATTTTAACAGGGCAAACGGGAGCGAACCAAAACGAGACTTCAAAACTACCAAAAAACCTAAACACGTACCATCCCGGTCACCAGCAGCAGCACCACCCACAGACCCAGTAGTAGTACCTAGTAGCAGCAGCAGCAGCAGTAGTAGAAACAATGATAGTCCCAGTCTGGTTAACAGGCCAACTAATGTTAACTTTAGCTAACAGAATTTCTGTGTAGCTAGCTAACGTTCGCAGTTTCGCTTACCATTAAATGTTTCTTTAAATTAGATGTGGAGTCCTTGGACGATGACAGTGTGTGCACAGCTGGGAGGCACAGCTTGCACTGTGCAGTGATGTTGTTCCCTCTTACTTCTTTAGAAACAAAGTAATGGCGAAATTTCCACGCAGTGAAAGCATTTTTTTCTCTAGCGCTCGAGTCCATAATGAGCCGTCTGGCTTCACTTGAGAGCAGAGGTCGTTGTGACTGACTTGTGTGTAGTAATGTGTGCACGCGTGCATGCGGCATTGCCGCATTGGCAAGTGTTAGATTCATTCATTCATATTTATTCATCATTTATTATCATATATTTTAATTGTAATCCAACTAATAATCCCATTTTTTTTCCAAATGTATCTGTAATCTGATTACGTTTTTTTTTTCTGTAACTGTAACGGAATACAGTTACTGTTTTTTTGTATCCTAATTACGTAACGCCGTTACATGTAGTCCGTTACTTCCCAAGCCTGAAGTTATGTAACTAGCAGTGGCGTTTTCTTGCAGAGGCCAAGGGAAGCCAGGCTTCCTCACTTTTTTCAGAATATAACCGTCATTTAATAAAAAGACTTTTTTAACAGTTTACGTAATCCTTCTGTGTTGTGTCTGTCGTCTCCTCCTTATCTCTCTTCATTAATTTTTGAGCGTTTTATGATGTGTTAAACAGCGCCCCTCTAAATGTTACGTGGTGAATGAGCGTTGAAAACATGGTACTGCACTCTGTTCTCTGTGAGGAGTTCAAGCTGAGTTGGCCTCCCTTAGCAAAAAAAAAAAAGAATGATTAACCAATCAGGTGAGGCTTTTGTCACGACACTGCTCCCCTGTGATTGGTCAAGACAGTGTTATGGGAAGCCGCGAACTCGTTGGCATCAAGCCGATCAAATCACAGTACGTTAACGTCATTGAATGAAATGACTAAAGTTGTTGTTTTGTGTCGATATCTTGGTAAGCTAGCAAAAATATTAAGCGCAATTTGGAGGGTGGAGATTTGGAGTATTTAGTAAAAAATAATTTTACTAAACTGCCTCTCCAGCAGCAACTCCGAATTAAATCTGACGGCGGGCCAATACCAAAACTAGAGCTCCGTACACTGAGGAAGAAAAGTTTTCAGACTTTCAATGAGGAGAATTACGTCGCACTGAGTGGCTAGCTGGTGGCGTCAAGCTTGGATTAACGAGGCTCTGGATTTGGCAAAAAATCTGAGCACAAAGAAGCACAATGAGCAGGTGAAGAAAAACCGGAATGTTTTAATGACACTCATCGTTGCAGCCCTGTACCTTGCGCGCCAAGAGCAAGCGTTCAGGGGTCACAATGAGGCCACTGGCAGCACAAACAGGGGCAATTTTGTGGAGTTGGTGCATGCTTTTGTGGAGTTTGACTCCGAGGTCTTCAAACTGCTGCAGCGTATGCTCACGATACCGGCTACCAGCGCATCAGAAGAGCGCTCATTTTCCTGTCTAAAGAGGATCAAAAATGAGGAACACATGTGGACAGGACAGGCTTGTCTACTTGGCCAAGATATCAGACTCTGTTGTTGTGGAGGGCCTAAAAGCCAGTGGGAAGTTCTACGACATGGTCATTGATCACTTTGCCACCATGAGAGACAGGAGGATGGCCTTCCTCTACAAATAGGGTGAGGAAAACGCATCACAATGATGTGATTATAGTCCTTATTGTGTCTTGCTTGCTTTGATTAAGCAGTATGTGAGTCCACTGAAGTTGTTGTTTATTGTTTTGTTTATGTGGAGAAAATGAGCACCACGGACAGCAGCCGTGATGGGCCGGGCTGTCTGAATACATGCACATGTCAGGTGTGCTGTTTACAGCCACTGGTACTGGGTTGTTGTGTTGCTGTATAAGGAACATTTACATTTATTATTATGTATATAAACTGAAAAGTGAAAAGCATTTATGTATCTCACATAGAGCGTACAAGTCGTGTTTGACGTGGACGTAAAACTTAACGGCTTCTGATTGAGTGTGTGAATGAATTTGCATCTTTCCAATATCAAATGTGTGCTGTGCATTAAGTAGCTGGTTGTGCTTTTGGGAGGGTGGTTGCAATGATTAATGAGATGTTTAGGAGGACTGTGTGTGTGTGTGTGCGTGTATGAGTGACTGACTGACTGAGGGACAGAGAGAGAGAGCACGTCGGTGCTCAAAGTGTCGGTTAGATAACAAGCGTGTGTAAGTCCTGGTAAAATGATGCTGGGCGCTCTAATAGTTCATGCGACTACGTGAAATAGCAACACATAAATTGCAACATACGATTTTTTGCCCCCACCCCCGTAAAACATACACAGCTTAGAGGTTGTGTCTCACTTGGCTTCCTCGGAAATTTTCATCACGCCACGCCACTGGTAACTAGGGTCTCAAAAAACAAAAGAAATGAAGGTCATGCTTAAAGATGGAATATGGAATATGAGCTATAATGAAAATAAGTATAGCAGAGGAGTTTGACTGACAGGTAACGTTAGCTAAGTTAGCAAGCGAGTTCCAGGAGAAAGTTCGCCATTTTCGCATGTGTTTTGATGCGGTGGAAATCCTTTACCTGAGTCCATCGAACGTATGCTTCGCCGATATTTACTCTGGTTTTTGCTCTTCTCCGGTCACTCAGCTGCTGGGACAGATAACGCACCGTTCGCCAGTGTTGGGAAGATTACTTTGGAAATGTAGTTGGTTACAATTACAAGTTACCCTCTTGAAAATGTAATAGTAGTGTAACTATTTCAATTACTTTCTCAAAGTAATGTAACTAATTACATTTGATTACATTATGATTACTTTTCTTAATTTTGAATGAAATCTCTCAACTGCTAACCATTTTCACATTTTAAGACCTATAGTGTGATAAACCTTTCAGTTCAAAGGTTTAACCATATATTATGAGTCTGATCTTAGGCCTGTACTGCGAAGGAGGCTCACTTCCTCACTAAATGGAGCGACAACGGGCTGATTTCAGCCAAGAGGAGCAGGTTGTTTTAATGGAGAGAGTATGAGTGATACAAAAAAGCCTGATCACAGCCTGAAGCAACAGTGTTGCTGCAAATATGACAAGAGGAGGCTGATTTTAATTTCTGACAGCTCTACATTGAGCTGCTTTTAAATATGAAGCTTTAGAGCAACAACAACTGTTGTTTTAAACTGTGTTTTATATTGTTTTCAAATATTTCACTGATCACAATAATAAAATGCCAGTGTGTGTTTTATTGAAAGCGAGGCTGGTGTGCGTATGAAAATAGGTTACAGTGGGTTTTTTAGGTGCTGTAGCTACAAGCAAATCTCATGTTGTCTCTGTACAAAGACCTTTTTAAATGTGAGAAAACAGAGTAGACTACTCAAGTTTATTCATGGCCACATTAAGTTAAATTATCTGTCCTGCTGCGATCGCACAACTTCTTTCAGTGGTGACTGACTGTATATAAAAGTAAATAGGCTATAGCCTAATAAATGACCTCCTGAGGCGAGTCGGATCAACAGCTGAGCAACGTATCCCCTCAGCTGAACATCTGTAGGCGGAGACGCTCTGAGAGAAAGTAAACAGCAGCGGATCAGCTCGATCTCTCCCTCCGCACAAATGCTCCGTTCTGATCCAGCTCGACTGGACTTTCAAAGTAAAGGTGACGCCAGCTGTAAGTGAGTTAAATAGTGAAACAGCGGCGCTTTTATAGCCGATTTTATGATTAAACTCTGAACAGAACCTGGTCGGGACCAGGTTATGAGCTAAGCATAAGTTACCATGGTGATCTAGCCGGGTTAAAAGAGAGCCACCTTTGTAATACAGGGAAGCCTGGCTTCTGTCTGTATGAAGTGTTTTTTGTATTTCCAGCCCAGGAACATCTTGTGTGCCGCTGACACTGTTGCTGCCGCCTTACGGTTTGTCGGTTGAGTCGAATGGCACATGACCAGAGAGAGCCAATCACAAGCGTCAGTTTTGGCAGGAGGATGTTGATATGAAAAAAACTAAAAACAAACATGAATCCAGGAGGGCGAAAAACTATTTGATAAATCCGAGCTTTTGCGGCGATTTTTCAAATGTAACTTAAGTTGTAATCATTGAAATTTCCAAAAGCAACTGTAATTTAATTACATATTTTCTCCCAGTAATGTAACGGATTACAATTACGTAAATTTTGTAATTAAATTACGTAACGTCGTTACATGTAATTCGTTACTCCCCAACACTGCCGTTCGCTGGGGCTCTGAAGAGCTTGCAGACTCCGCCATTTTACCCAGTGTCAGCCTAGCTGTGCCGAGCTTTGCCGAGCATTGCCGAGGTTGCGAAATTGGCAACCTGCAATGCCGGCCGCTATTTGGCTGGTACGATGTAAACAGGAAGTCATTGTCGAACCCATCAAAATTTCTTAAATTATTTATTTCAGACTACATATAATTTTTCAAGGAAACGCATCACTTTTAATCTGCGCCCCTCTAAACGCCCCGTGGATGTATTATTTTTGAAAAAATATAGCTTTTAATAAGCATATTACATATTCAACCTTTAACACTAGATAGGTTAGATTTAATTGGTCTCTGCTTTATTAAATAGAAAGATAACGACTGAGCTGAGATCTGTTCTACCTACTTCAGTGATTGCACATTTTGTAAGTTGTTTGTACAAAAGTCTGCTAATTAACTTATGTAACAGCTATAGATATTTCACTGTTTCTGTACTTCTTATATAAAGACAAATATGGTGTTATTGTTTACCTTACATGTCTCGACTGCCTAAGCCTGCAGTTTTCATTTGATGTGTTGCTGTAGCCAGGGCCGTAACTACCATTGAGGACACCGAGGTCATGTCCTCGGTATTTTTTCTCACTGGAAAAAAAAAAAGAAGGTGATGACTGCCGACAAATAACTTTATTTTGTACGGAAACCACTTGCTCCTCTGTCTGATCATCACCATGGGTTACAGAGTGGATTATCCTGTCGTAAATATACCATCTTTGGTCATTGCACTGGTTTGTGGGTAAAAAAAAAACAAAAACAAAAAACTCTTGTTACACCATTCCTGTTCGGCTCCCGGACCGTGGTCGGGAAGTGCAGGGGAGATGTTTCCTCCAGGGCCGAAGTTTATTATTACCTTCGGGGTGAACCCTTTCACGTATGTCGCTGGTCGGTAAATAATGCCTGGGAGCTTTGCTGTCTTTTGAGGTGCCGTCACGTTTATTCAAAGCTAACTGCAGCATATACTGTACATTTTATTCCTGTCGTTACTGCCGCTACTCCTTTCTCTCTCATTCATTCACTGTCTGCCGTACACACACTCCCTCACTGTCGCTCACCCACTCACACCTCACGCACTGCCAAGAGCTACGCCACTCTCACAACACTGTTAAAAGAACTTCTGGACAAGCTGTACTTCAGCGGTAAGGATTTGTAGTCCGAAGTATTCTCTACCTCCTAAGATAAACATCGCAAAATTGGTAACTGGAATAAACTGGCCAGGTTGCTTGTATTTTAATAAACCATACGATTTCAAACTTCAGATTTCAATACGGTGTCCGTTGATGTAAATACAAAGCAGGCCAACAAGCTCACGTGAGTGATACGAAGAAACCAATTATTACAAGTAACGATACTTTTAATTTAACTGCGACTTCACGCCAGGTAGTGCCATCCAAGTTAGTGATCAGCCATCACAAGTGATAACATAACTAGCTAATATCATCATATCAATATCATATCGGTTGCTATGGCGCCGTACTAGGTGGCAGCCTGTAACAGCAGTTCCCGTGGGTTTTTAAGTTTTTGTTGTATTTGTGTTGTGTTTGTGTTCTGGTTTTCGCTGAACTTTTGGCGGCTCTTCTCCGGAGACTGGGAGAGGACGAACACCTTTCTTTTTTTTCTTTTTTGAACTTTTACGGCACTTTTTGTGATGTTTTTGCGATGTTTTTGCTAACCCTAGCAACGGAGGGTCAGGAGCGCATCATTGAGCGCATTGTTTACACACGCGTCCAGCTGATTGCGCTGTGTAAACCTGCACTGCTACCCGGAGCCAGACCTGAGGTCCTGAAGGAGCTGCTGCGGAGACGCCGTGGCTGCAGAGCCGGAGTGAAACGGAGGGTGAAGAGGAGGAGACACAGACCGGCTGTACCGGCGATCGTCATGGGAGACGTGAGGTCTCTGGGGAACAAGACGGACGAGCTCGCCGCGCTGATAAAGGCTCAGAGGGAATATCGTGAGTGCAGTGTGTTGTGTTTCACGGAGACATGGCTTCACTCACACATCCCGGACCACAGCGTGGCGATTCCCGGCTTCAGCACTGTTCGGGCGGACAGGGACGTGACAAGCAGCGGAAAGAAAAAAGGAGGAGGGATTGCACTGTATGTGAGTGAGAGGTGGTGTAATCCCGGACATGTTCATGTGAAGAAACGTATCTGTACCCCAGACATTGAACTGTTGACTGTGGGAATGAGGCCTTATTATTTGCCCCGTAAATTCACGTCCGCCATCATTATCGGTGTGTACGTTCCTCCTTCAGCTGATGCAGCGCTGGCCTGTGACGTCATCCACTCCGCTGTTGCCCAGATACAGACGCAGCGTCCTAACGCATTTATTGTCATCACTGGGGATTTTAATCACGTCTCACTGGACAAAACCCTTCCAACATTTCACGAATATGTTGACTGCCCCACCAGAGACTGTAACACACTGGATCTGTTGTATGCAAATGCTAAGGATGCATTTCTCTCTTGGAAGATCTGACCACAACCTGGTTCTGCTGACCCCTAAGTATATCCCCCTTGTTCAGCGGCAGCCTGTCCACACTAGGAGCGTGAGGAGGTGGACTTAGGAGGCTGCTGACGCACTACAGGACTGCTTTGAGTCGACAGACTGGGATGCACTTGTTGAGCCACATGGAGAGGATCTCGACAGCATGACCGACTGCATCACAGAATACATCAGGTTCTGTGAACACACCACCATGCCAACCCGGACTGTACGCTGCTTCCCTAATAATAAGCCGTGGATCACCAATGACCTGAAAGCCCTTCTTAACAAGAAGAAGAGGGCGTTCAGCTCTGGAGACAGGGAAGAACTGAGGAGAGTGCAGCATGAACTCAGGGATATGCTGAGGACCTGTAAAGACACCTACAGGAGGAAGCTGGAGGCCAAACTCCAGCAGAACAATGTGAGGGATGTGTGGACTGGTATGAAGCAGATCACTGGGTGTAAGGTGAGCGGCAGACAGTCATCGGGCAGCCTGGAGAGGGCAAACGAGCTGAACAGATTCTTCAATAGGTTCAGCTCACACCCTTCTGTCGTCTCCATGACACCTCCAGACCCCCACACACCCTCACTGCCCCAAATGCTTCCTCCCCTCCTCCCTCACTCCTCTGATGTGAGCTCTCCTGTGCAGCACCTCTCCTCATTCTCCTCCTCCTCCTCCTCCACCTCTTCATCCTCCACCTCTTCCTCCTCTACCTCCTCCTCCTCCACCTTTACCTCCTCCTCCACCTCCTCGTCCTTCACTGAAGACACCAGCAGCCTCCCCCGCATGACTGTGACTGCAGGCCAGGTTAGGAGACAGCTGGAGAGACTCCACCAGCAGAAGGCTGCAGGCCCTGACGGTATCAGCCCCATGATCCTGAAGACATGTGCCAGCCAGCTGTCTCCTGTCCTACAACACCTCTACAACCTGAGCCTTGGTCAAGAGAGAATACCGGTGCTTTGGAAGACTTCCTGCCTGGTTCCTGTTCCAAAGAAGTCGACACCATCAGACCTCAATGACTATCGACCAGTGGCCCTCACATCTTACGTCATGAAGGTGCTTGAGAGACTGGTTTTGGCCAACCTGAGGCCGCAGGTGAGAGCCCTGCTAGACCCTCTGCAATTTGCTTACCAGCCCCACTTGGGAGTTGATGACGCTGTCATCTACCTGCTGCAACGAGCCCATTCACACCTGGATGGTGGAGGAGGTACTGTGAGAATCACATTCTTTGATTTCTCTAGTGCTTTTAACACCATTCAGCCACTGCTACTGGGGGAGAAGCTGCGGGTGATGGGTGTAGACGACACAATGATCTCCTGGATTACTGACTACCTGACAGGCAGGCCACAGTTTGTCCATATGGGCAGTGTTCTGTCTGATGCGGTGGTTAGTGATACAGGAGCTCCACAGGGGACTGCACTGTCTCCTTTCCTGTTCACCTTATACACCACTGACTTTCAGTACAACACCGGGTCGTGTCACCTGCAAAAGTTTTCTGATGACTCGGCTGTTGTTGGGTGTATAAGTGAGGGACAGGAGGAGGAGTACAGGGCACTGGTAGACAACTTTGTGGAGTGGACTGGACAGAATCACCTGCAGCTGAACATCAGCAAGACCAGAGAGATGGTGATAGATTTCAGGAAGAAGAGGAAGACGGCTTTCCAACCTCTGTGCATTCTGGGAAAGGATGTGGAGACGGTGGAGGATTACAAGTACCTGGGTGTTACCATCAACCACAGACTGGACTGGAGATCTAACACTGAAGCTGTTTACAAGAAGGGAGAAGTAGACTTTACTTCCTGAGGAAGCTGAGATCCTTCAACGTGTGCAGCAAGATGTTGGAGATCTTTTATCAGTCTGTGGTGGCCAGTGTACTTTTCTTTGCTGTGGTTTGTTGGGGAAGCAGCATTGGAGCCAGCGACACCAACAGACTCAACAAACTGATCAGGAAGGCTGGCTCTGTGATTGGCTGCAAACAGGACACTCTGGAGGCTGTGGTGGAGAGGAGGACACTGAAAAAACTGTTATCCATCATGGATAATCCTCTCCACCCTCTCAAACTCACACTGGTCAGACAGCGGAGCACCTTCTCCGGAAGGCTGCTTCAGCTTCGCTGTCGCAGCAATAGATACAGGATATCTTTCCTGCCACAATCCATCACATTATACAATAACTCTCTCACCTCTGCCTGACAGAGAACTCTGGTCTCTCTACTGTTTTGTTGTATATATTATTATTGTTATAGTATATTTTGCATATTTTGTTTTGTTGTATATATTATTATTGTTTATTGTTTATAGCACACTGTGCACTGTATATATACACTATGTATATATTGGATTCTATTTATGTTATGTACAAAGTGTTTTATTTGCTGACCCACTACTGCTGTAACAAAATAATTTCCCAGTCTGGGATCATTAAAGTAATTCTATTCTATTCTATTCTATTCTATTTTATTAATGTTAACTGCCTACAAATGGTAGTTTCAGAGGTAGTGATGCTGCTGTCTTGACAGGAGCCCATCTTTGGGTGGCCATTAAAAGCAAAGGGATCATGTTGACTGATGTTAGCTAACTAATTTATAATCCATGCCTGCTCATTTTTTGCAGTTCTTTGACTGTATCTAGTGCTGCTGCTGCTACTACTTAAGTGATTTCTGTACCTACTAGATGTTTTAATAGCCTATACTAATTAGGCTATTAAACATCATTAAACATAGTTTTAAGCATACTCGTCAAGACTTCGGCAAGCAAGCAGAGTTTCTTCTTGAACTCTAAAACTAGTTTTTATAATGTTAATCCTAACAGAGGCCAGGCCAGCAATACAATGTTACCCAGCACTGTTAAAGTTACTTTATCAACTAAGCTTAGTTGTTGTGTGTTTACTTTCTTCAGACATAATGAAGAGAGCACAACAAACCCCGTTCCCCTTTGGGAAGAAGATAGTAAGGCAAGAAGAGGACGAAAGGGGGAGAAAGGGAAAGAAAGGTGAATGAGAAGACCAGGTGCTGCCCCAGGATAGGATTATCAATGTCCCAAACACACTGATGTTAAACAAACAATACTGTCCTCTGATCTAATTCAATCATAATTATAATTATTCAATCCTAATGTAACTTAACTTAACATATCTAGTAGTGCTAATAGTGAAATTGTATGACTTACATTTTGCTTGTGTTCATGTACTGTTTGTGTTTGAGTTTGCATTATTTGGTATTTGAGTTATTTAAGTGTGTCTCAAAGTTGATATTAAGGAGGTGTATATTATTTTACTTAATTCCTTCTTGGCAGGAGAGACAAGTGGAATCTTGTCTTGCATTATGCCCTGTTACATGTAGGCTAGATAATCTTTGAAACGTTGCTTATGTTAGGACATTTATGTTCATTGGAATCAGTGTACTGTCAATAATCAACAATCATACAATTTCAGTTAGTCTACATGCATGGTGACTGGCTGCCTGCCCCCATCTACTGGCTCTGACTGCCTTCATATCTCCACATCTGTACTGTATTCTGCTGTCCCTGCCCTCTTGAAGGTTGGTCAACACACACTCACACAGTGTCAGTTACAAATACACATTTCCTTATGGACCCGCCCTCTGAAACTTTGCTCATGTTTGGACCTCCACAATTATGACCTCAGTATTTTTTAAAATCCTGGTTACGGCCCTGGCTGCAACAGGCGAATCATCGAACAAGGGTGAAGTTAGTTTCAGGTTTTAATTCAGCGGATATTCACTCGGGTCTAGCCGTGACTTTACTGAGGTTCACCCAGTGTTAGTAGCAGGAGGATGGTCAGCTCACCTCCAGAGCCTCGCGCTGAATCACTGAGACTGATTTAGGGACCGTCATTAAATTACTTAGCATAAATATATTAATACAAAATAATTGCAGTTTTTTCAATATCTTCCATGTCATGTGACCCAGTGACTCCAAACCAGCTGCAGATTGTATCAGTAAACTGGACAAATAAGACACAAATTTTGTTATTGTATTTTAGTGCTTCCTCTATTTAATATGAATATTAATATGCAGAAATTATGATTATTTTTCTAAATAGCTTCCATGTCATGTGGTCCACTGACTTCTGAAAATAAAAAAGTTCTCTAGTGCTCAGGATGTTAACATATTTTCAAGCTGCAATGTCAGCTTCTACACTATTTTGTCTCATGTCTTAGATTCTGATTCTGAAATTCTGCAAATGATTTTTTTTTTTTGTAAATCTCACCAGTAGGTGAGATTTAAAGGGTCATTTTTCAAAATTTTCTTCCGGGGGGGTATGCCCCCAGACCCCCCTAGTGTCGCTAGGTTATCAACTCAGAGCCCAGCTGCAATAAAAAAAACATTGAGGAAACACTGTGTTCTAAGAATTTTGGACATGTGTGGTTTAAAATACAAGGCAAGAAATTATGACAAATAAATCGCACACCTGGCGAAGGAACCTTGTTACTTGGGCCGATACACCGATGAAAAAAATCTCCCTATTTTTCACAACCCAATGTTGGCAAGTATGTTTTAACAGTGTTGTGAGAGTGGCGTAGCTCTTTCATGCATAGGGCAGTGCGTAAGGTATGCGTGAGGTGTGAGTGGGGGAGCGACAGTGAGGGAGCGTGTGTACGGCAGACAGTGAATGAATGAGAGAGAAAGGAGTAGCGGCAGTAACGACAGGAATAAAATGTACAGTATATGCGGCAGTTAGCTGTGAATAAACGTGACGGCACCTCAAAAGACAGCAAAGCTACCAGGCATTATTTACCGACCAACGGCATACGTGAAAGGGTTCACCCCGAAGGTAATAATAAACTTCGGCCCTGGAGGAAACATCTCCCCTGTGCTTCCCGATCACGGTCCGGGAGCCGAACAGGAATGGTGTAACAAGAGTTTTTTTTTTGTTTTTTTTTTACCCACAAACCAGTGCAATGACCAAAGATGGTATTTACGACAAGATAATCCACTCTGTAACCCATGGTGATGATCAGACAGAGGAGCAAGTGGTTTCCGTACAAAATAAAGTTATTTGTCGGCAGTTATCACCTTCTTTTTTTTTTCCCAGTGAGAAAAAACACAGAGGACATGACCTCGGTGTCCTCAATAATAGTTACAGCCCTGGGTAAGAACCACATGGGTAAAGTGGTTAGACATTTATTTCCAAAAAAATATTTTCCAATCTTGAAAGTGAGTTTAGTCTATCGTAAGTTTCATGAGAATTGTTTAGACCAAAATAGATAATTTTAAATTTGTTTTAAACATCAGTTGTGGTATCTATGCGCTACAACATGAGTTCATAAACCTAGCATAAAAGTGCACCATTTTAGCTTTGGGGACTAATAAAGTCAAAATGGTAGCTCTGGGGTAAGTTGAGCTATTTGGCCAGGGGTAAGTTGAGCCATCCATGCAGCAGAGATGGGAGATGGATGGATCGAGGGAGAGATGGGGATATATGGAATAAGAGGAAGATGGAGGGAGGAGTTTAATGAAGATGGAGAAGAGAGGATAGATAGGGGAAGGAAGGAAGGATGATGAGAGGATGAGAGTTTCAGTTCAGATTGTTCAAATGTGTTACTAGTCCATAACATACCCTTACTACTTACTATCAGCAAGGACGCCAAGAAACTATGATTCTGGACCAAGAATTCAGTTCTAGTGTTTTCTTTCCAAAAACACAGCTGTTCATGTTCTCTTCCCAAGTGCACTTTAAGGTATTCTCATGTTAACAGCAACAACTAAACAGCTGTTTAGCAGTAATATGCAATAAAAATAAAAACAGTTATTGTACCTGTTGAAGTACCTGTTGAATTGTGTATAATGAATAAAAATACACGTGAATGTGAAGCAATGACTGTTATTTAGGGAGGTAGAAGGTGAGAAAGGGGTGGGGTGGAGGTGGGGAGGAAGGTGGGAGGGAGTAGTGATACGGCTCAACTTACCCCGCTCCTATGCTCAATTTACCCATACACGAAGTAAGTTCCAAGTAATTTGAAGATTCATTCTGACAAGTTCAGACGAGTTAGTACGTTATCAGCTAAAATATGATTTTCTCTATTTTAGGTATAGAGAACTTTTTCAGAACTTGAACTTTGCTACAGAGGCCATGAAAATGGTGATGCTGGAGCTGCAGATGGTGTCTGGAGGAAAGGCAGGAGGATCTGGGGCAAAGGTTGTTAAGCTCAGTGTCACATATTGTAAATGAAAACAGAAACAGGCTCACAGCTAATAATGCAAAGAAGCTTCTTTCCATCAAAATAATCTGCCTCTCCAAAAAAAGACGTAGTCCTCACAGACAACCCTTATATGTGTAATTTTTGTTGTTCTGCTACAGTTGTATGTTGTTTGATACTGAAATTGAATGAATGTGTCAAAGGTTACACTTAAGTGAAATGTGTGGCACGTTTCACATGTTGGTTCAGAAAAACACAACGCTGTTGTCATCTTGTATATTTAATTTGTCAGAAAGTGAAGAGCATCTGATGAAATAAAACAACTTTTCAAAGTCATTCTTGCAACTGTCATGGCATCATATCAGTACTCAGTATCGGCAAGTATCCACATGTAAGTACTTGCAATTGGTGCATCCCTAGGTAAAAGATTTTATAGTCATAAAGGGCTCAGTATGTTTTCCAGTGTCACAGGTTTCAGTAAAGGCCACTTGATGGCGCCAGTGACACAACAGCTAAAATCAGAATCAGGAAATTTCTTTGTCACAGCAGTGCTGGCTGTAATGTCTGACAGCAGCAGGAAGGAAGGACCTGCGATACCTCTCCTTCACACACTTGGGGTGTATCAGTCTATCACTGAAGGATCAGTCCAGTGCTGTGATAGGGACCTGCATGGGCTAGGACTCCTTCACCAGCAGCATCACGATGGAGTTGGCCTTCTTGACAAGTGTATCCAGTTTCTCACCTGCTGCTGAGATGCTGCTGCTCCAGCAGACTACTCCATAGAAAATGGCTGATGCCACAGAGTCATATAAAGTCCCTACATTCCAAATTTTACACAGATGTAGCCAACAATATATAGAAGGTATGTGCTGATGTGGTATAACTGGCATTAAGCATGTCCTAGTTATTGTTATTCAAATATGACTTATAAGAGACCATTACAAAAACATGTTTTAGAGCTATGTTTGAACTGATATACTTGTTTGTGTTGTAGCCATAAACAAGCATGTTCCCAGAAAAGACAAGTTATTAGCTTTCAAATTAAGTATCACACTTGCATGGGGTAGGACTCCTTCACCAGCAGCATCACGATGGAGTTGGCCTTCTTGACAAGTGTATCCAGTTTCTCACCTGCTGCTGAGATGCTGCTGCTCCAGCAGACTACTCCATAGAAAATGGCTGATGCCACAGAGTCATATAAAGTCCCTACATTCCAAATTTTACACAGATGTAGCCAACAATATATAGAAGGTATGTGCTGATGTGGTATAACTGGCATTAAGCATGTCCTAGTTATTGTTATTCAAATATGACTTATAAGAGACCATTACAAAAACATGTTTTAGAGCTATGTTTGAACTGATATACTTGTTTGTGTTGTAGCCATAAACAAGCATGTTCCCAGAAAAGACAAGTTATTAGCTTTCAAATTAAGTATCACACTTGCATTTTGACCTTCTTCTTTTGTAAGCTTTTTCATTTGGGTATGTAAATAGGAGGAAAATTCCTTAAAAAAAAGGGTTGATGTTAATGTCCAAGAATAAAGTATATGTTGTATAATGACAAACCAGAACTTAGGGCATTATCCACAACAAAGTTGTTGGGTGCAATGGCTGGAAGCATCCTGCAATACTGATGTCTCTGTTGTGGAAGCGATGTCTGGTGTGCATGCTAAAATTACATTTAGCACAGAAGAAGGGGCATGGTCTGCAGTCAAGAAAACTGACAACAGCTGAATTGCTCCCAAACTGTTGGCAGGTGTGGGTTACCAAATTTCATTTTGCCAACGTGGTGTTAACAGACATGGTCACTCTGCTTCACCTCTCTGAAAAGAGAGTTTTCATGTCCACCAGTTTGACGAAGCCAGAGGAGAAGCTATTAGGGTTGGTACTTCCTGCTCATCACCTGGGCATTGCTGAGTGAGTGTTTGAGATCTTGTGAAAACTGTTCTGTTAAAATATTATGAGAAATTCAAAATCACAAAGACAACTTTGGAGGAGGAGAGGTTGTGCTCACTGTGGCGCTGGTGGACCAGGTGGCGTGTGAAGGCTTGGGTTGAGCTCGAGGCGGGGATGCCATCTGCAGATGTGTGGTGAGCTGGGTTGCACGGTGTAGGGGCACTGGTAGCTGGAAACGCATGATAATTAAGACCCCGTCCAGACGACAACGCTCTTTTGCGAAAATGCACACGTATTGCATCGTTTTGGCCGATCGTCCGTACGGATCCTGAAAACGCAGCGCCTGAAAACGCACTTTTTTGAAAACGTGTCTCAGGATGGAGAAATCCGAAAACGCAGCCCTTCCGTTTTCATGTGGACAGCAAATCCGCATACTTTCCAAAACGATGACGCCATCGCCCCACCCCTCGACCTCTTGCCACTGACCTCTGAACCCCGTGACGTCTCATAACAACAACAACAACAATGGCGGATTACATGCTTGTGTTCATGCCGCAGAAGATATTGAGCCTTTCTTGCAACTTACTCACCTTGTAGTTGAGTGTAAGTGGCAGCAGCAGTTCGACCTCATTAACGGTACACACAAACGATTCTGGTTTCCTTGCACTTGCCATTTTCATCTTCTTGTTGTGTTCGGGTTCTCCGTCTACTGTCTGTTTGTTTACAGCGCGCAAGTCTCCCTGTCTTCTTCTCCATTTTTGGTGAATGTCAAGCGCCACCTAGAGGCCTGGAATATGAACTACAGCGTTTTTGGTCATTTTCAGTGGATCCGTATGGATGCAAATATTCTTGAAACGATGCAGAGGAAGACGGAGAAAAAAAAAGATTGTTTTCGCCCATCTGGACGGCCCCTAAGTCTTAGAGAGGACACACAGAAACACTGATAAGTGAACAGAGTAATCTAATGTATAACTTGACAGCTGTCATGAAGGAATCTTGATGAATATTTACAACTATTGTCATAAAGTGTCATTTTGTCAATTAACCATTACCCCTTGAAAATGACATAATGACATGAGCAACATTCAAGATTCCTCCATCATCATCACAGGCATCATGTCAGTTTTATGACCACCCCTTCAAATAAAATGACACCCACATGAATTTGAATTTAAAAGACAAATCTGTTTCATTCTGCACTAACTATTACCCTACAGCAGCAGGACAACGTCTGGCCTATACTGTAATCCAAGACTTAATTTGTGATGGCTGATGTCAAGATGTGTCCCTTTGGCTGGTTGTCCTCAAAACCTTTTGAAAGCAACACTCTGTCACTGTGTCACATTCTACCAGTGGGCTGGTAGTGAGCTTTTGTCTGCATCATTTCTTCCTGAACAAAAAAACTTCTACAGAGACGTTGGAGACAGTCGGGTTGTGCAGCGGTCTCCTCCAGATCTAAAACATGTTCAGCAAACAGCAAACTCTGTGTACACAAACAATATTCTCAATGCTTGTGTTCATGTCTAGAGACCCTGGTGATACTAGGAGCAAAGTTTTAAGTTGTTTGGAGCCTTCATAGTGTTTTAAAAATAGCGATTTTGATGCTATCGCTAAAGTACCCCAAGCACTCCCGATGAAAATGAGTTTGACTCGGAAACAAAAATACAGTAAATCTTAAAAGTGCCTCTTTCATCGTAATTATGCTTTTACACACAGGTTTGGCTCATATACATTCACAAATAAAGCCTAAGTTGCATTTTGGCGAGAGTTTAACTTTAATAGACTGAGACCCAGGTCCACTGAAATCCTAACATTTGGGTGAAAAGCGATGTAGTGCGGAATGGTGCAGCATTTATATTCTCTGTAACGTCATGGCAACTCTGCTGGAACTAAAGTGAGTTCAGACACATCTCTGCCGATGGGTATCTAGATACATACTGTACTGATGGAGCTTGGCACACTGTCTTTTGTTCTTAGGCTTAAGTGCGTAGAGGCTGCATGTTAGACTTTTGGCTTTACATGCAAGCCGCTTTACTGTCTAAACCATGTGGCTAGGTCTCATCAATTCAGAGTTTCAAAAAGATATAGGGAATCACAAGCTTTATCCTCTAATGTATTTAATAAAATTAATTAACTACCCCTCCCAAACAGAAATTGGCTAATGAGAAAATGGAAGGTGTAAGACCAGCTGATGGTCGGATTTGCTGCATACAGGCACAAGACCAACAATGTGCTGCTGAGGCTCAGGGGGTGCCAGGCCTTCTAGCTATCAAACAAAAATTCAGCTTAGGGAAAAAGAAATACTGAATGACCTCAAACCAGACACTGGATATTTATTAATTATTCAGTTATAAATAATATTCCACAGAGTCTCCTAACAAACACTAATCAGAAAACATTTGAATATTAAGTAAAAAATAATTAACTGTTCTGATCAATACAACCAGGCTTGTATGGTGCCAGCAGCAGCTTGTTACACAGCTGAGAGTGTTCAACTGTCCTGTTGTTGCTGAAGGACAGATCACCCATCTGCCACTCTTCCATTCATCCATCCATACTTCTTTGTCCATCTCTCTGTCCATCTGTTCATCAGTGTTTCCCTCCACTATGCTGTTAGACCAGGATGAAGCAAAAGGTTAAACACGCTGCCTAAACTTTTAAAACTCCCTGAGGGAAGTGCTTTTTTTTATTAAACCTTACTGAGTTTAATACATGGTGACACCCTCAGTAGAATGAATGGTGCTTGAATGGGTGTGTTCACTGTCAAATCTTGACAACCCATGCCACTCAAAGATAAGATAGAATGATCCTTTTGGGAAATTGATTAGTAGCAGCTGCAGTACAAAGTGGGAAAACAGCAAATATAAACAAATAAAAAAAATAGTGTAAACTTTCAGAAATCTTTGAATACTTACTTCAAATTTTACTAATTGGTCAGTATCTTCCCAAATCAGTTTAAAGCTGTTTGTTTGCGTGCAATACCACCAGATGACAGCTTATTTCCTCAAGTTTTGAGACTCCTCAAGTTATCCATAAAACCATAAAAGACGGTTTTAATTTTATGACCTATCCAACTTGGATAAATTGGAATCCAATCTAGTGACAGGCATTAAGATTAAGTATACTAATTATAAATCCCCAAATTAGAGGAACACTCAGTTGTCACAGTAGCCCTTTTTACACAGCGACGCCACATTAAATCCGGAGCGGTGGTTCGTCAGTTCTCCGCTGATGGTGATTCACACAGAGTGAAGCATCTCTGCCTTTCCGTGTGTAATTCACACAGAAAGCCGGCGCTGCTGCTCCTAAAGAGGCATGATGGTACACGTCATGATGATGCTGTCGGTGTGTTTTCAAGGTGTTTACCCGGTGTCCCCCTGTCAATCTATACCGGTTTATAATCATATGGATGCTGTTATAATGTGTTGTGATTGATATCCTGACCCACCAAACATCCTGGAAAGTGACGAAGTTACGGTTTTCACGCTAAATTACATAATTAGGCTACATAATCGCCATCAGTAAACTGGAAGCTGTCCGACTCACTCGCGGGGACGGAGGCTGATTTCTGAAGTCTGAGGTCTCGGTCTGGAGGGCTGACCATTGCGGTGACTTATTTTCATCACAAACACTCTGTGAGTTTTTTGCCAGTGACAGACAGTTTTTCGGGCAGAAATGTGATGAAGAGTCGGTAGGATGGGCAGGAGGACGGACGCTTCTCCACATATATCTGCAGTATTTTTTTAGAAGAAGAAGAAGAATCTTTATTTGTCAGACATGAAACACACCTGAAATGTGTCCTCTGCATTTAACCCACCACTAGCTGCACATACTAAGTATACACATACATACACACACAAGCTAGGAGCAGTGGGCTGCTATGTCAGCACCCGGGGAGCACACATGGGGGTTTGGTGCCTTGCTCAAGGGCACCTCGGCAGTAACCTAGGAAGTGGACTGGCACCTCTTCAGCTACCAGTCCACTTCCATATTGTGGTCTGTAGCTGGACTTGAACCGGCCACCCTCCAGTCCCCAAGCCAAGTCTCTACTGACTGAGCTCATTTCCTCATATAATTTGCCAAAAACAGTTACAGTTACTATGTTACTTTTGTTTGGACATGTAACGTTGCTTTGTGGGACATTTCTCTGTATTAAGTTAAAAAGTTGTTTTTATCGAATTCAAGGCTTCCTTCAGGTGCGCACATGTTCGCAGTTCACTGATAATCTCTGGTATACCTCCATGTCCCGTCTGTCACATTTATACAATGTACATCAGTAATTATATTCAATATTCAATATTTGAATTTCTATAAAACTGGCAGTACTGGGGTTCACCCTTTTTAATGAAGTATATTTGATATATATCATATATAATGTTTTTGCATGTCTTCATGCTCAAGTCAAGTCTCTAGGGTGCAAGTCTCTTATGGCTTTAATGAATTATCTATTATTTGCTGTATGTGACGTGGTCTACTTAGAACACTGCATGATTATATCTAAGGAATTTAAAGCATGCACTGTTTTTGTCACTCCTTTATCTATTAGCATACAGTATCAACATTGTTCATCAGTTTTTTGTATGTGATCCCTTTAAACAGGCTTATTGCATTTCAATATAAAAAAAACATAACAATAAAGCTTTCCTTTAGAGTTCATAGCACTTTTTGCCAACATTAACATACAGCTACAATGAAGAGCGAGTATTGAGGGCCTACGTACCTACTTAGCCAGCAGATGGCGACAGCAGACCATGAATTGTTATATTACCTAACCAGTTTAACAGTCAAAGCAAAGCCAGCACTATGTGAAAAAGTGTGGCAAACTTTAATCTTTTCAGAGTATTTAGCTATAACAATTAACAGTAACAGTTTAGAGATTAACAT
Organism: Sparus aurata; assembly: GCF_900880675.1. Lineage (NCBI taxonomy): Eukaryota > Metazoa > Chordata > Actinopteri > Spariformes > Sparidae > Sparus > Sparus aurata. The sequence continues at coordinate 878,277 of NC_044205.1, read as the reverse complement.
TGCTCAGGTTGATGCTAGAATGCTGAGCCAGAGGGACACTCTGTTTTGCACTCAGCTGCTGTTGGTTGTTACCTCATCAGTAGCTTAAAGTGAAACAACAAGTCAGAGCAGGGTTAAAAAGTTTGTAACAGAGATTTCAGCATGGAGGATTATAACTGTATCTAACTGCACTGGCACAAATCAAATATTCTCTGGCTGTGTCTGTGTTTTTGTTGGCAGCTGGTTTATAGTACAAATAGTCAGCGGTGGTGGTGAAACACCGGATTGCCAATTTTACCTTCCCCAGAGAACACACCATCCTCTTTGGCCAGCCAAGCCAGTTCGCAGCTGTGTCTCTGTGTTATTAGATTCGACCAGATACGTGCCAGATACAGATAGCTGATCGATTTCACCAGTGGCGCTGCTAGCCATTTTGGTGCCCTAAGCATAATTCCTTTATGATGCCCCCCCCCTTGTGTGTTTTCACTTTGTATATGTAGCCCTGTCTAAAATCATTTAGGATACAGCGCATAAAATTCATTTCAAAGTATTATAAAATGTTGTATTAAAGGTTCATGATAGTTAAAAGAGAAAGTTCATGATATTAAAAAACTAATGGTTCAAATATGTGCTGGATAAAACGTTTAATATGTACAGTCTAATAAAAGACTATTTACAGTTAAAAGATAAATATTCTAAAAAGGTTAAGTTCCTAAAGTTTATAAAATATCTATGATCCAAAGAAAAGGAGAGATGAAGTAGCAGTGTATCATGTGTAATCTAACTTGTTACCCGTTTTATGTCAGTCATTTCATTCCTTTTCATTTTTTCATCTCATTTTGTATAAATAAATACCTGTGAGGTTTTTGTATTTAAAATACAGTTGTGGTGGTCATTATTAAAGTAACATACATTATTAAAGTAACATATAAAATAGTTGTATTTTTCCTACAACGAGCCCAGGCCCAGTCTCATCGTATTAACCACTCTAGCTTTTCTCTAACTACATGGGACCTGGGTTACATAAACACAGTACGCAGAACAGGTCACACAGGTCTCTACATTGTCACCTGCTGATGGACTCTCAATGACAGGACTTGTGCTTTCAGAGGTGGTGGTTCTCTGCTGTGTATCTATAACATAGTGGATCAGCATTTGTCAAAGGAGGACCTAGGGCTTCAGTAGTAGGTTTCTTGTGGCTTTAATCAAACATTTCAGGCAGCACAGACATAACATAACACACACATGCCACCAGGGGGCCTCTACTTTCCTGGCAGGAAGTAACACACACTTGGCTTCCCAAGAGCTCCCTCTAGGGTAATACCAAATATTAGCAATCTCAGGATATTACATCCCTCCCCTCTCACGTCTGCAGCCATCATTTAACTGAAAGAGAATATAAGACATCATGGAAACAAGTAAAATTAAATTACATTAGCCATGTTCCTCAACTTAAACCTTAGTTCCTCAAAATTATAATAACATACAGAGTATATTGTTTTCTTCACTCTTACAACTTAACCTTTAATTCCCTCCAAGAATTGTAGCAACTGAAATTAATTAACCAGGGCTCCAGACTAACTTTTTTTACTAGGAGCACAGTGGCCCCTAACTGAAAATTTTAGGAGCACAATCACAAAATTTAGGGGTGCACACCGTGAATAAATATGCAAAGCAAATATTATCATTTCCAATCATTTTATTGTATTACTGATAAATACTTATCTTTTTTTAAAACTTTGTCACAAGCAACATTAGAAAAATAAGACATACAGACATTACCAATGCAGAACTATTACTGTCATTACAGTATAACATTAAAACAGTACAATATTATGATTTAGAAATCATAACTGCAAACCAATGTACAGAAATGAAGTCAATAAAAAATTTCAATAAGAATGTCAATAAAGTATGTGCACAGTACCGTAAATATATTAAATGTATGTAAACATTTGGGGCACTGGTCAACAACTATGCCACTACAGAACAAGTAGGCCTTAACAAGCCTTTTTTTCACTCTCCCTTAGAGCAGATCCCCCTGGTGTCCAAGAGGCTCAGAAGGCCAGCCCTTGTAATTTGGCCTTCTAGACCTTTTACCCTGACTGAACCACGTTTGTACAGCCTCCTTTGCATCAAACTCTTCCAAGCTAGGTCCCTCCATGCTAATGCGAATCAAGTCCTCTACAGTGTCTACATGCAGAGACCCCCTGACATCAGATTTAATCCTCTTCTGAGCAGAAAATCCCCTTTCACACACAGCAGAGGAGATGGGGAGGACCAGCATGATGTGCACAAGATGTGGGATGTTCTACAAAAAATATAACATTAGTTTAGGCCTTATTTAATAAGAAGGTCATAATTGCCAACTAAATTAACAAGGACATGACAGTACCTTGTAATCAGAGCCGAATGGCAACTTTGTTACCATCATCTCCCATAGGGCATGGTAAGACTTGTCCATGTAGTTCCTGAAGATGAATCTCTTCATGGATTGATATTCCTCTCTAGCCAGATTGGCATCACAGCCATTTCTGAAAAGAGTGAAGGGAAAAGCTGACCAAACAATCGAGGTAGATGTTCGAAATGTTGTTCCGTGATACACTTTTTGTCATGACAGTTTAAAAAAGAATCACTAACCTTGTTAAGACAGAGGAGAAGTGGTGAAGCAGGAAGTCCAGCTCCTTGGCGCCATAGTCTGTCAGCTGATCTCTTTGCCGTGGCCAGGAATCATGACAGAATATCTTGAATGACCTCACTGCCTTTGCTGATGCTAATGTGGACTCTTCATCTATCAATGAATAGAAAGACAGAGTTGAGAGAAAGAGAAAGATTACATGTGTCATAATGATAGCTTGTCTTATCTTCACAGACGTTTTTATCATTGTGTGCTTTCACTTGCCAAGTAGACTGCTGAATCTTTGCTTCAAGTGCAGCACAATGCATTCAACGGTTGCTTTCACTGCTTCTTGCAGCTTTGGTGTGCTTGTGATGGAGACACCATCCTTTCCTAGCCCAGCAGCTTCCCCTTTGATGGTGACCCCCTGAGTTCACACAACATTCAACATTAAGACAAGGATTTAAAAAATCAACTCAGAAGCTAAAATGTATTTAATAATGGCTCACCTGATACTTGTACAAAGGGCGAATCTCATCATTATCCTCTTGTTGTCTTCTCTGGGCCTGAAGATCTGCCAGTAATTCTGCTAGCTTACCACCTGGCTTACATCTCACTGACATGGCCTCAATAGTTGCAATGAGATTCTCAATCCCATTCACAGCCTGTAAAACATTTTCGTTAAACATGTGAAAAACATAAAGGGGAAAAACAATAATATGACTAGATTAAAATTATTTGTACTCTGATTTAATTAGGTTTAACAATATTCTTATTAACATGTCAACAATACCTGAGGCAAAATGACATCATTCCTTTGGAGAAGAAGGCTGAATTTGCCGATGGCCTCAAACAAGTCAGCCAGGAAGTGACAGAAACCCACAAAGCTTCCATCTTCCATCATCTTCTTGACCTGCAAGACACAACCAATCAGTAACAACTAACCACCAATATCAGTAATTTGTATGTATCCCAAATATAATATCATCTTGAAATTAAATACAGACCTTCTTTGCTCTCCCAGCAATGTCAGCATTGGTTGATGATGCAGTCAAATGTTCCATGTGGTAGCAAACTGCTGTAAACTGTCCAGGACTCCGCAGGTTTCTGTCCTTCCCTCCAGGTTTCAGTAGGGTTTGCAGGGCCCGGTTTACATGTGGGAGCCAGCGTGTCCCACTGACACTACCTGGTACATGGACACGCACACCCAGCTCCTCTCCAAGTGCTCGCAGCTCTCTCATAGACTTGCTGCTAAAGTGGTACGTCTTCCAAACCATGTTGAGGAGATTATGGACATGATCCACCATGGGGATTTTCCTTTGTACAGACAGCATTGCCAGCTCAAGTCTATAATTACAATGAATTCAACTTGAATTAACATGCATTATTTACCACCATAACCTCAGCCTCAAGGTTCACATAACCTACCTATGTGGCGTGCAATGAAATGGGATGACAAAATCCCCTGCCTCAGCTTGGACCAGGGCTATAACACCTCCTTTGTGGCCGAGATTGACAGCTGCGTCATCAGCCCCCATTGCAACTATCTTCCCTAGCCACCCTGTTTCTGTCCCTAGATGCTGGAATGCTGCTTTGGTGGCATCATACACACCTCAAAATAAAATGTTATGACTATTGTTTACAATTATATTTATCATATTCACTGGACAACAACCACCAGCTCCCTGAACAGTTTATTTCCCTGTCATCACACTTAAGAGCTGAATCATTATGGCACATTTATGTGGTTATTTAAACCACAAAAATATTCATAGCAGATGAAAGTTTCAGGAATTAGTGTTGAGTCTAGGCCGTCCAGACGAAAACGCTCTTTTGCGAAAACGCACATGTATTGCATCGTTTTGGCCGACCGTCCACACGGATCCTGAAAACTCACTTTTTTTAAACTGGGTCTCAGGGTGTAGAAATCCGAAAACGCAGCCCTCCCGTTTTCATGTGGATGGCGAATCCGCAAATTTTCCAAAACGATGACGCCATCGTCCCACCCCTTGACCTCTTGTCTCTGACCTCTCACTACAACAACAACAATGGCGGACTACATGCTTGTGTTCGTGCGCATAAGATATTGAGCCTTTCTTGCAACTTACTCGCCTTGTAGTCCAGTGTGAGTCGCAGCAGTAGTTCGACCTCATTAACGGTCCACACAAACGATTCTGGTTTCCTTGTACTAGCCATTTTCGTCTTCTTCTTGTTGTGTTCGGTTTTCCGTCTACTGTCTGTTTGTTTACAGCGCGCAAGCTTTCTTGCGCATGCACTGTGTCTTCTTCTCCATTTTTGGTGAATGTCAAACGCCACCTATCCACCTGTTTCCTCAGAAGCCTATGGGGGCTGCCATGACAGATAACTACTTCCGCCGGCGGTTTTCTGTTTCCGGTTGCCTTGCAACTGCATGATGGCCGCTGCCGCTAAGCTAGCCCTAAACAACTAGCCTTAGGTCATAAGTGCTATATTGTTTTTAAAATGAGCTCAGGTACAACATGTGCCGTTGTTGGTTGCCACAACAATTCATGAAAATTTAAGTTTTTTTCAGAAACGTCTCGTGTAGTACATCAACAACTTAGTCAACTAGTCCATGCCCTGCGCCCTACACGCCATGCTGAGGAAGGAGGAACAGAGACTAGCGCGGCTCGCGGCTTTGACACTAAAAATATTTGGGTTTCTGAATATCTTCCACAGTATAGCTGCTGCATGACTGCATGACTTCCCTAACCCGGCAACGTCCGAGCAGCCGCCTGTCTCCACGACTTCACTTTCCTTCAGCATTATCCACGCTGTATGTTTAGCTTGATTGACACTCTGGCTGGGCGCTACTGCTGCCTTCAGAAATAACTCGCTGTGTTTCTTCAGCAGTACTTTCCCTATGTTGTTACTGTGCAGGTAGTTGTATGCTTCTGTGCTTTTGTAACTGCGTAATTCTCCACCGTCAACACCTTCAGAAAATATAAGATAAGCATTAGCCCGACGTTAGCTACATCGACGTAGCTAACGGTTAGCTACATCGATGTAGCTAACGTCAGGCTGATGCCGGGCTAATGCTTCATGTCATCTGTCAACTCCGTGAGAACTGTCCTCATGACTTATTAAAACATCTGTTCTGTTTATCCACCGCCGATTTTTATCCATTCTGTCGCTTTCTTTGTGTTAAAAAGCCGGTTTTTAGAGCGAGCATGACAGCTACGCTAGTGTAAACGCCGAGGTCAACCAGCTCAACCGGAAGAGCATAACCGAATATCGCTATGAACCATGGGTAAACTCACGAAGTCAGGAATAAGGTGGATAGGCCTGGAATATGAACTACAGCGTTTTCAGTCGTTTTCAGTGGATCCGTATGGATGCAAATATTCTTGAAACGATGCCGAGGAAGACAGAGAAAAAAAAGATTGTTTTCGCCCGTCTGGACGGCCCCTTAACGAAACATAAAAACATAAAACATAACTTTAATTAGCATAGGCTTACCTTGTGCATGTGCATGTTGTACTCCGATGTGGCCTATCAACATATTTGTTGGTTTTCCTTGTTGCAGGATCCTTGCATATACGATTTCACATTCCTTTGTAGAAATATCAGTGTCCCAATCAATCATCATGGACAGATACGGAGCATCCTTAATCTTCTCATGGGTCTTTTGTTTCAGTGTATCTGCGATAATCCCAATAACCTGTGCGCATGCTGTGTCATTATTATATGTTTTTCCTTTGAAGGTTGAGTTGGCCTTTATATTTGGTGAATGGAAGTTCCTCCTTAGCAATGAAAAAGGCCGTGTTAAACTTCAGTGTTAACTCGGCCTCCTCGGCGCCCTGATTTACAGCCTCTTGTCTTCGAAATGCAGCCGAGAGTGGAGTTGCATTTTCACTGGCATACATGTCACGGCATATTTTATGCCTTAGACTAGCACTGTGTTTTACTAACGTATTGTGTTTTAACTGCCCGCTGCCGGCATAACCTGCGAACTTCATGTTCCCGGCATGTTGCGGATATCGACTGCAACATTTGCAGTTCATAGAATCCGCCTCTCTGTTATACCGTAGCCAGTCTAACTCACGCAGCCATTCCTCACGAAAACGGTAAAGGTATCTGCCTTTTTTTCGCCACACTTGCGACTTCAGATTCGGACTCATCCTCTGAGTTAGGCTCTAACTCTGGCACACTACTCGGTTTAACGGGGAGAAAATACGCATCAAGAGTTCACTTTGCCATTGTTCTCTAGACCTTCTTCCGTGCTCAAATCAAATTTAGGACCCACCCCCTCCACACATTAGCCACTTACAGTGACATTCCCTCCCCCTCTCACACACATTCGCCCGCCACCTGTCATTCCAGATTCCAGATTATTTGATTTGCCCCTTCCACGTACTTGTGTAAAAAAAAAAAAAAAAAAAAAAAAAAGGCAAACAAAAAAAACCCTGGCATATTTAGTGGTGCGACTAAATGGAAAATTTGGTCGCACAGTCTCCAATTTTGGTTGCAAAATGCACCGATTTGGTCGCAGTCTGGAGCCCTGTTAACTGTCTGTTAGACATACATTTAGGGTCTATAATAGTCTGGAGGACACCTCTCTCTAATAGAGCGTTTCAAGCTTGGTGTTTGTGGTTCCTGCACTACAGGACTAGGCTCACTCTCCAGCTTAGGTGGACCACTCTCAGAGTTCTTCCCAGGGGTTGTTGGACAGACAGACGCAGGGGACAGTACTTGTTCTGGCACCACAGTTTGTGGGTTAGTCCCAACCTGGGGTGTACTGGGATCTAATTCAAGAAGTCTGCCTAGCTCCCTCCTCCTGATCTGATCAACATGTCTCTACAAAACCTATCTATTCTCGGTGAGAACGGTACAAGACAGTGGACCCGTGCAGCTCTCAATGGTTCCAGGGATCCATTTGGGACCGTATCCATAGTTCTTTGTAAAAACTAGATTTCCTGGATTAAAACATATGAGTTTGGTAGTCTTATCATGATGAGCTTTTTGTTTCCATTGTTTCTTTTCCATCTTGGTTTTCAAGTCCAGGAGTAACAAATCAAACATGGACCTTGGCCTCCTGGACATGAGCATCTCCACCAGAAACAAACATGTGGTAGAGTGTGGAGTGATTCTGTAACTAAACAGGAATCTTGACACTTTAGTTTCCAAGCTCTCCTTTCCTCCTTGCATCCTCTTCATCCCCTGCTTAAAGGTCTGAACTGCTCTTTCGGCCAACCCATTTGATGAAGGATGAATTCCATTTTTGGACATGAAATCTGCAAACTCAGCACGTGTAAAGCAAGTAGCATTATCACTCACCAACATTTTTGGTAATCCACGGATACTGATGCTTTGTCTAAGTTTCTCAAGGGTTACATGAGTAGTTGCTGTTTTTACTGAATATACATCCATCCACTTAGAATGTGAATCAACCAGCACCAAAAACATTTTGCCTAAAAAGGGACCCGCATAATCAACGTGAAGTCGAGTCCATGGCTTCTCCGGCCATTCCCATCGATGTAATGGTGCTGTAGCAGGGGACTTGCTGTGCCATTGACAGACTTCACACTGCTGTACTTCACTTTCTACATCCTGAGCCATCCGAGGCCACCAAACACATGACCTGGCCAAACTTTTCATCCTAGACATTCCTAGATGGGACTGATGCAGCAACATTTTTCTTCCTTGCTGAGGAATAATGACCCGAGCACCCCACAGCACACATCCATCTCGAACACTTAATTCTAAGCGTTGGGTAAAACAAGGCATGAATTGAGGCTCTACTGCAGCGGGCCATCCTTTTAACACAAACTCATGTACATGTGACAGTGTCACATCTTTGGCTGTCCATTGTCTTACTTGTTCTGAGGATACAGGTGCATCATCCATCACATCCAGCATCAGCACAAGCTCCTCCTCCCCTCTTTCCGCAGGGTGTGCCTCTGGCAAGGGAAGCCTACTTGGGGCATCTGCATTCGCATTTTTGTTTCTTGGCCTGTACACTATATGATACTCATAAGCGCTGAGCCAGACAGCCTACCGCTAAACTCGTGGTGAAACCATTGTACTACAGGTTTGGTTTCATTGAACAGTAAAATCCAAGGCTTACAATTGTAAAATTCCTGCCATAGAGGTATTTGTGGAACCTTTTTATACCAAAAATCACAGCCAAACCTTCTTTATCCAGCTGCGAAAATGCAGTAAAAATGACAGTGTTAATCCAACACATTTAATTTTAACACTGAGTCAGTGAACATATGTTCTGTCACGGCGCCCAGCTAAGTGTTCCCCTTTTGTTTTGTCAGTTTCTCTCCTGTGCTTTCTGTATTTTATTTTGGTTCTCACCATGTTGTTCCAGGTCCATCACCTCCCGTCCTTGTGTTCTTCCCTCCTGTGTGATTACCTGCCCCGCCCTGATGTGCTTCACCTGTGTCTCTTTGTCTCACCTCCTGTGTGTTTAAGTAGCCTGTCTCCCCCACCTCCGCTGCCAGTTCGTCTTAGTTTGTCTAGCGTTCCAGCCTTTTGTTCCCTGAAGCTTCTATTGTATTTTCCTGTTTTTTTGGACTTTAGCCTGTTTTCTCCGACTCTGCCTCTGCCTGACCCTCTTGGAAATTGTTTGCCTGTCTGGACTGATCACCTGTGTACTGACCTCCTTTGATTAAAAACCCTTCTCTGAGTTCTGCGTCCTGCGTTTTGGGTCCTGTCCCGTAACATGTTCCTAATCTACACAGTGTAAAAGTAACACTGAACAGGGACATAACACCCATAGTGTTATTTACATTTGACTCTTTAGAGTTTAAGTGTTAATCAGGATTTACTTTTATTAATTCACTCGTCATACGTGTCAAACCTATTTAACACTAAGTGATCATTAAGAAATTACTCCCAACAAAGTGTTGATTTTATATTGACTCATGCTAATTTTAAACATAATTTACTCATGTACTTACACCCTATAAGTGTTGTTCTTACCAAACATCTTCATGATTACTCCTTTTTAATATCATGTGTTCTTAAATAATAATTACTTTTTATACTTTACCATATCCAGCTAACACTTAAACAAGTAAAACTTAAAATATTTACAGGGTGAAAAAACACCAAACACCATTAAATCCATGTCTTAATACAAATGTAATAAAAAAATTAAATCCTAAACCCTCCAGGTTCAGTTTACATTTTCTTTAAGTTTTGAGATCCAAGTGTGACAGGCAGCTCCCTTATCACCTGCTTCCTAACAGTTAAACTTCACTTTCAGTTTAAAAGATGAAAAACAAAACAAAACCATTGCCCTTAAAAGACATGGTACATGGGGCGTGCAGGTTGTCAGGTGGTTAGAGCGCATGCCACGAACGCCGGGGACCCTGGTTCGAATCCGGCTGGAGGACCTGTACTGCATGTCACACCCCCCATCTCTCTCCCCTTTCCGATCTATCCACTGTCAATAGAGGTGTCTATTCCTGAAAAACAGATCTCTTAAAAAAAGACATGGTACATTTAAAATTGAACATTTTTAACCATTTCTCAAACACTGAAAATATGTGTTAAGTGCATTTCAGAGGATACAAACATCAGGGGATAATTCTAGCCTTTTTCAACTTAGAACTTACTTAGCCACAATCAGGAAAGATTTGCCAATTTGCAACCTCATTTGATCCATCCACATTAGGGATAAAGTGTGAAAAATTCCTGCAGTTGCTGCTGATGCTCTCTGTATCTTTGGGGTAATGTACACTTCAAATGATGTCACTGGTAGTGGAAGAACAGATTTTGCAGCTGCATGATGCTGTACCCCAGAGACACAGAGCACATTGGCAACAACTGTAGGCATTTCTTTCCACATTGTATCACTAATGTGGATAGATTGAGACAAGGTTGAAAATAGTGACAGCCATAGTGGCTCAACTGCTGAGATCTTGTCTGGAATCAATCAGTACAGTGTCAGATGATAAAACTGTCTTTAGAATGAATAACAATAACTATTCTTTTTCAACATGAATGAATGCAACAAACCACCCTCAGGAAGACACAACTGACAAAGGGAATTTTCAATAGGAGGATATGGAAGCAGTATTACTGTAGCCACATAATCAACAACTTTTGGTGATCATCAATAAATGACTGGCATTTGATTTATTTTGTTTTCTTATCAAATATTCAAGTTGTGTGTTAGAATTAGATTTGACACAAACAGACAAATTCCTTGTTTATCTTGCACCTTTTCATCCTGCTACCTGATTACCCCCCAGAGGAAACATTTGCAAAAGTCGACATCTTAAAATTTACTCTACTTTGGAAATCCATCCATGTGCAAAACTGTAAACATTGCTTTAACACTCAGTGTTTAATGCTGCATTAGATGGCAATATGGAACTTTAAAAAGGGAGGACTCTGTTGGTCCATATGCCATTTGAACATCCACTGGTTTTAAGTACAGCAACTCTTCAGCATCAAACACTCTAAGTGCCTGGAATGGCTTGAACAAAATTTTAAATGCATGGTAATGTTCATCAAAACAAATGGTCTCTACACCTGAGCCAGTAAGAATAACTTGCTTATCTTTCACAATAATAGTCCTGGGCCCGTATTCACAAAGAATCTTAAGGCTAAAAGTAGCTCCTAACAGGCGAATTTAGGAGCAACTCCTAAAAATAATGGGCGTGTCAGTCGTAACTTTAGGACTCCACTTAATTCTCCTCATAAATAAATTTCTTTATCCAATATCTTTTCATAGGCTTTGTCATGGGCTTGTAGGCAACTTCCTTATTTTCACTTCATGCATTGCGTTGCCTAAATGACTTTTCAATGGGCTGCCCTGTCACTCGACAACCAATCACCGTTGTCACCGCTTCTAAGTGCGTCCTTATAAAATGACGTCATCCATAGCAACAGAGAGTTACTTCTAGTTTAGGAGTTCACTGTTTTCATAACTAAAAGTAGGTCTCAGCGGCTTTGTGAATTACTCTTAAGAAACAACTCCTACATAAAAACTTTTAGTCCGATTTAGGAGTACTCCTAACGTTAAGATAAAAGTCTTTGTGAATACGGGCCCTGATCTTACAAAATACTGGCATCTCATCAACTACCTCAACACATACTATTAAGCCAGGGCGATATTTAGTGCCATGGTGCTTCACCCACCTCACCGACAGAACATTAGTAGATATTGCAGTGTTAACTTTGGCAGCAATGTCAGGACCTTCTTTCAATTTTCCAAGCTGCACCATCTTTCCTGGCTGAAAGATTCCTAATACAAGGCCATGTATTTTTGGCTAATGTCTTAGTGATATTTTTGAAACTCTTATTTATTTATTTTTTTTATTATTATATTTTTCTTTCAGTTAACAGACAGACAACGAAAAACATATTACAAAAATAATCAGACATTGTAGTAAAGTAAACAAAAATAATAAAAAAATAAGTAATAGTAATAATAATAATAATAATACTAATTAAATAATTACATAAGGTTTCAGTCAGAGGATACAACTTCAGAAATATATGCACTGGGTACCATAACAACAAACACATGAGTACTTACTTACAATTGCATATGCCTGTATTCAATAACAAAAGCAATGTGTAGTTCATTACCTGTATACAAGACAGGTGAGACGAAATATATATAATATCTATGAGAACAACATTTTACAAATCATTAGAGATATTATTTGTTATATATCTTACCCATTTTTTCCATCTTTTTTCAAAAATATGCACTTGATTTCTAATTCTCATTGTTATTTTTTCCATTACGTATATCTCATTTACAAGATCCTTCCATTTGGGATTACTTAAGTTATCATCTTTTAACCAATTTCTTGGAATTTGTTTAATTAATGCTACTCTTATTATTAAAAATAAATATATATCATTCTTCCTAATGTTTTCTGGAAGTTTCCAAGTAATAAAACTAATGGATTTTTATTTACAGAGATGCAAAAAATATTTGACAATTCTCTCAAAATTCTTCCCAAAAACCAAGTAAAACTGTACATGACCAGAAGACATGACTGTGGTGGGCTATTTGCTCCCCACATTTCCTCCAACAGCTTGAGGTTACATTGCTTTTATATTTACTTTGGATTTGGGGTGTCCTAAAATATCGATTTATATTCTTCCATGCAAATTCTTTCCAGCAGTTTGAATTAGTTGTTTATGTATGTTTTTACGCATTTGTTCTACTGGTGAGATATTGCAGGGTATTTCATTTTCCCATTTGTTTTTTACATTAAGATCCATTTGTTTATCTTGATAATTATCTTGTATTATTTTAACTAATTTAGTTACGAGTTTTGTTTCAGTATCACAGTCATACAGCTTAAGCATGCATTTTATGCAGGGGTTTATTTCTTGAGTAGATTTCTTTTTTACAACATCAAAAAGATAACTTCTCACTTGGAAGAATCGAAAATAAATGAGACTTGGGTAAACCATATTGTAACGATAGCTGTTCAAATGATATCATTTCTTTATCCCCAAACATTTGTCCAAATTTACATAAACCTTTGGATGCCCATATGTTAAACGTTTGGTCCATTCTATTAGGAGAGAAGTCTGGATCACTCCCCATTTCTTTCAAGAAAATGACATCTTCATTTAATTTTAAGTTGTGGCAGACTTCCCTCCAAACCTTAAGTGTAGCAACTACCCATCTATTGTCTACATTCTCAAAGTATGATTTTTTGTATTTTGAAAAAGGGAGAACAGTTAATGGTATATCTCCACCGTTCAATTCCATCTCTCTCCATTGTGTTTGTGAACATTCTCCCATCCAAATTTTAACATTTCTTACTTGTGCTGCTTGATAATAAGCTTGCAGGTTTACAAGGTCTAGGCCACCCATTTCTTTTGGCAATTTAAGATAATTCATTTGAATTCTTGGGTTCCTGCCATTCCATATAAACTTCCTTATAATAAAATCCCACTGTTTGAAAATGTTAGAGACAATATATATGGGTAGTGCTTTAAAAAGAAACAAAAATCTTGGTAATATATTCATTAGGGGTGGTGAAAAAAATAGATTATTGATTAATCGCGATTATAATATTGACGATAATGATTCGATTATTACATTTCCAAAAATCGATTTAAGAAAAAAAAAAAAAAGAAGATTTTTTTGTTTTTTTTTAAATAGTAATACAAACTGGAGTCCTCCTCTTACTGGCTTCCGCTACATGGTCCACAGTCTGGAGCCAAGATATGTTATTCCATCCCGGAGCTTTTTCACACTTAAATTGATTCCAAATCTTTACAAGGACACAAAGCTTTCCATGCAAGTGTCCCTCAACTCTGCTCACAGGGTAGCAATAACCTGCAATGCCTGGACATCCAAAACTACAGTCTCAAAAGTGACCATTACACAGAGGGGCGGTTCTGGGGTGGTGGGGGGCAACAGGGGCCAGTGCCCCCGTAACTCTGAGTCTGGACCCCCCTGTGGCCCCCCCGACAGGGAGTCTGCATCAATAATACAATGACAGATTTCTTGTGAAGATTTTGTTTTGAAGGGAAAGGCAGAAATAAAGTGTCTCAGCAGTTTACTACCCAATCAAAATTGCTGAAATTGTAAACACTGTTTTGTCTGAATGAGGGATTTATCTGTTTTTCCAGGTTGTATGTGCCCCCTAACAAAAAAGGCGGTCCCAACCTGGCTCCTCTATTAAAACTGGTCTAGAACCGCCACTGCCATTACAGCTCATTATGTCAGCAGTTAATGGAAGCTAACGTCCTATGTACTTCAGGCGAATGCTATGGATGATAGCTAGACAAGCGCAAATATGTGTGAGTTTCTCAAAGCAATGGCAGACGAGTGGGGAATAGAGAAACACGCCCTGGTTCTCGTCACCAACAATGCTTCTTACATGAGTCCGGCTGCTGAGCTTGGCAGCTTTCTTCCAACAGTGAAACACTACATTTGAAACAAATTAAAAAATAATCATTTTGATATTACAGTTACACTATACAATATTGAAGGTGCTGTGAGGTGTTGCTCAAAAGATAAGTAAAATAATTCAGCAGCTGACTGATGTTAAATGGAAGATCAATCATCGTTAATGATTGAAAATCGAATCGATAATCGTTAATAATCGAAAATCGATTTGTTATCGAATCGAGACTTCAATAATCCGAATCGAATCGAATCGGGAAATTGGGCAGATTAACCACCCCTAATATTCATCTGTATAATTTTGACTCTTTTGACTAATAAAGCCAGTTTGATCTGGATTTATGAGATGAGGTATAATTTGTGTTAATCTAGTAGCTAGTATTGAGGATAGAAGTTTATAATCTGTATTTAAAAGACTAATTGGCCTATAAAATGAACAATCTGCCGGATTTTTACCTGGCTTATGCAACACTGTTATAAAAGCAGAATTCCATGTTGCTGCCCATGGCTCCTTATCCAATGCCCAATTATATGCTTTACACAAAAGTGGAACGAGTTCCAGCTGAAATTCATTAAACTCATTTGTATATCCATCACTCCCAGGTGACTTATGTAGTTTAATTTTTTTAATATGATTATGGATTTCTTCCTCTGTTATTGGTTTTGTAAGTGTAATATTCTGCTCTTCAGTCAGTGTAGGCAAATTCAACTTTTGAAAAAAATGTATTAATTTTTTTTTTTATGCACAGGATTTTGGGCAGCATCATACAATTCTTGATAATATTTTGCAAATTGATTTCCTATCTCATTTCGGCCTCTAATTTCTGCCTTTGTGTTTTTATCATTAAGTTGCATTACTGATACTCTCTTTTGCTGTTTTTTAAGTTTATAAGCAAACACCTTAGCTGCTCTGTCTTAAGAAGGACAATGATTTTTCTATCTCCATATTTAGAAAATCATTCATTGCTACTTTAGCCTCTTTAAGTTTCTCCAATACTGATGATTCCCCATAGGCTTTATGTGTTTTTTCTAATTCCTCAATTGTCTTTTCAAGTGAAGTCCTTGCCTTTTCTTTTTGTTTCTTCCTAAATGAGGCATATGCTATTATTTTCCCCCGTAGACCGGCTTTTGCCCCTTCCCATAATATTAATGTATTTACATCCTCTGTGTCATTGTGCCTTATATATTCTTGTAATACACTTCTTATCTTTATTTTAAATTCCTTTTCTAAAATAAGAGCGTTATTAAACCTCAAGATACCTGCACTTTTCTCCATGCTGCTCTTTACTGCCATAAGGGTGCATAATCGGACATATATGTCCAATTTTAATGTTTTTAACTATTGGTAAATCTTAAGAGAACATGAAAAAATAATCAAGCCTTTAGTAATTTCCTGTAACTGGGGAGTAATATGTATATTCCCTTTGAGTTGGATTTAAAGTTCGCCATACATCAAATAATCCTAGGTCCTTAGAAAATTTTATCATTAGCATCTTTTTGGGCCTTATGTTTTTGC
Source organism: Sparus aurata (assembly GCF_900880675.1). Classification (NCBI taxonomy): domain Eukaryota; kingdom Metazoa; phylum Chordata; class Actinopteri; order Spariformes; family Sparidae; genus Sparus; species Sparus aurata. The sequence continues at coordinate 862,302 of NC_044205.1, read as the reverse complement.
TACTTTGTGAATCCATCTTTTCATTCATGAGTAGATTAAAGTCTCCCCCTAACACAATTATCCCTTTACTTGGCACTGTAGTTAACTCGATAATCTTCTCAATTAAACTTGTCCCTTCTTCGGGAGGGTTGTATATGTTTAATAATGTAATATTTTCGCCATCAAACACATATCTGCCCTCTTTATCGCATACTGTATTCTCTACTTCAAATGGAAGATGGTTCCTTATCATTGTTATAACACCTCTTCTGGATGTGTGATATGACGAATAAAAGCCTTGGGCTTTAAACAGTTTAGCTAATTTCTCATGTTCCATTTTGGACGGACGTGTTTCCTGCATAAATACATTGTCTCCCCCTGGGGACTTCATTTGTGCAAGCACTTTACTCCGCTTAATTGGCTTGTTCAGGCCATTCACATTAAATGAGATGAAATTAATATTCATACACTAACACATAACATGTCTTGTTTTCTATTACTTGTATTAAGTCTACCAAGTTCATTCAACCTATATCCTGTAAACCTAAGTGCCTTATTTATATAAAAAATATTTAAACCATCCTCAAAAAACATTTTGAGACCCAAAAATACATATAAAAATATAAAAAGAAAAAACAAACGACAAAATATGACTTCCACGTGAGCTACCATATTTAAGGTAGCGATTCGTAGTCTTCCATGCTTGTGTCAATGCACGGATGCTAGGGTATTTAATAAAGACCCAGAGCTGCAAGATTTTAAAAACAGCTCCAAAGAATATTTGCATCTAGGTAATAAATAGACGCTTTTGTGGTTTCGGGAAAAGTGGCCGTGACATCAAAACTGCCATCGGCAAACAAAACAATACAGACAAAATGAGTGCTGCGATTACAGTAAATATTTAGAATATAAGTTCCTTTTAATGTCATTCATTGTACAATTCAATCAGTAAATGTGCAAAAATAATAGTAATAATAATAATAATAGAGCCAGCCCATTGCAATAGCCTTAAATCAACTTAAAACCAGCACTACTAAATAAGAATTAAATCCATACACCTTGAGATCCATACACCTTCCCCTCCATCTAAACTGAAACAAGCATCCTATTAGGGATGTAACGGTATGAAAATTTCACACCGTGGTAATAGTGACCAAAATTATCACGGTTATCGGCATACCGCGGTATTTTTTAAAATGTCTTCAAAATGTTGAAAAAACACTGATAAACTGAAATAATTTCATCAAGATTTATATTTAAATATATTTATTATATATTGAAATAGTCCAAATCCAAAAGCTTAACAAAACACTGCAAAATCCACACTAAATAATTGTAAAAGAATGTATCAAAACTGTGCAAAATAGGTCATTGGCTTTTTGTGATGAGGGCACATAAGCAGCCTGTTTTTGAAAAGTGTCCTTTAATGTCTGCGTTACAGTGGTAGAATGAGTTGTAGTGGCATTAGCACTCGATTGGCCAGCAGACCCTCTCTGTGAAAAAAATGAATAGAAAATGTCATTATTAATTATTACTGTCATTGTTACTTAATACTAAGGGTGCGACCAACATATCACAAAACTTACAATTTAGATCACATCACTTTTGTGAGGAACACGTTGGATAATTTTAAACTTTAAAAAGTGAAATCTACTATTAATAAGCGGTTCAGATAACGTGCTAAATCACGGATCAACTTCATTCAGTTATACCACTATCTGGTCAATTTACATTAGTGACAACAGCAAATTAGACAGAGAAAACTCGACATACACATACATCATGCACACAAGCTTGAGGTTAATTTACCTTGCATTTGCTGAACAGTTGCGGGTGATGGTCGTAAAGTGAAAGTAAGTAAATTGGATGTGTTGCCGCCCCTGGCAACAACTTTCTTCTCGCAGCTCCTGCAGATAGGGCTGCCATCCTTGACCAGCTGTCCTGAGCATTCTTATTACAACCACAATACGCCCAGACTGCAGATTTGGTTCTCTTTGAAGGCGAAAAAATGCTGTGAGGGCCGCTACTATCACGTCCTCCCTCCGGCATGTCTTCTTCACTACATAACAAGCTGACCAGCCCAGTTGATGCAGTTCCTTCCGACCAAGTTCTGCTTCGGACACCTTGCAGTGAATCCCATGACCACGCAAACCGTCTGCTGCTTCCCAGGCTGAGTTGAACACCACCGCTCCCGTCTCCAGGAAAACTTTAAGCTTATTGGGATAGCGTGATTGGAATCGAATTTCTTGCTGTTTTAATTGTTTCTTAATCTCGATATATTCTCTCTTTTTGTTCTGCAGAGAGTTAGAGTGATCATGATCGAGAAAAATCCTCTTCCCCTTGAACTCCAGTTTCTTTTTTTTCCATGCCCCATGTAGAACACTTTCTTTAATTTGAAAGCTTGAGAATTTCACAACAATTGATCTCGGGGGATCCATCGGGTTGGTTGGTTTCCTCTGGAGTGACCTGTGGGCTCTTTCTACCCCCAGATTGTGATCGGGTGGTAAATCTATGAGACCTTTAATGAACGGGTCTATAAACTTCAGCATATCTCCAGCCTCCGTGCCCTCCAGTACTCCGTAAATCCTCAAATTGCTGTGTCGCTCTTGGTTTTCCAAATCTTGGCATTTTTCTTGCAAATATTGATTACTTTGCATGAGGAAAGATATCAATCTCTCCGAGGCGGCGTTGCGGTCCTCCGAGGTACTCATCCGACTTTCCGCCACTTCAAGTCTGCCATCCAGATTTTTAACTTCTTCATTCAGGGTTGTCACTTTCTCTTCCAGTCGCCCAAATCCGTTTTTCATCTCATCCCGTAGTGATCTCATTTCAGACCTAAGATCCGACTTAATGTCTGTTTTAAGTTCAGCAAGCACTTACTTGATTTCATCAAGAGCAGGTGTGTCCGAGCTCATGTTCTTCTTTTTTTCTCGCTGTTGGCTTCTGGGTCGGCTTTTTTTTTTTTTTTTTTTAGTTTGTTCTCTAAGATTAATTCACCCATAATTGATGGCGTGGAGAGCTTAGTCCGCCATGCGTCTCCACTTAACTGGAAACCGGAAGCCTTTGAAACTCTTAAGTTGGGTCTTGAAAAAGTTACGCTTTGCCTTGTATCGCATACACCATGTGTGCAGAATTGATCCAATATTTCTTATACAGCGAGGATAATGTGTGATGAAATGGTGCTTAGGCAAGAGATTTCTAGCAGGAAACGCTTAAAAAGCTGATGATGCTCAACAATAATGTGTTTCAGAAAGGTGGTCATACCATCCGTTAGGACTTGAGCATGTTTTTATATCTTTGACATAAAAAAGTGCACACAAATGAATATTAACTAACGATGAATTTAACTTTGGTGGAAAATTTCTCAATGTAAAATACATGCCCCCCAATTTATGCACAACTTTTTTTGGACCCCAGAGGATTAGCAGTCTCAAAGTCATCATAAAATAATTGAATTTGCAATGCATAATTTTCATTTCAAAAAGGAGGATGTGTCTTCATATACAACCCATCTTTTAAATCGAAATATACACCGTCCTTGGGAGTGTGACTTGACATAAACATATCACTGAGGTTTGGATTTCTGAGAATAGACTGCAATGTTTCTAGAATTGGAACATAGGCAAATTTGTCTGTTACAACTACCTGATCGTAGGTTCCAGTACCTCTGTTTCTTCTTTTTTTAAATCTGACACCAAGTACCTTTTCGACAGGTTCCACAGTTCTCCATTTCTGTTCAAAATATGCATTTTGTTTTGATTCAGAATTCAATGAACTAAAAGGATTTTCAATTTTTTCAAAACTTTGTTCAATTTTAGTTTGTGTACCAGTATCCTCAGAAGATAAACATTTCAAAGCTGCATCTTTAGCTTGATTTTGTATCTCTAGTACTATTTCCTCCATGGATGATACAAATCTATTTAAAGTAGATTGGCCTACACCAGTGTTGCGCCTCACATTACACAAGGCCTGGTTAACGAGTGTTAAACAACAATAAAAGGGGGATTAAGGCTAAATTTGGCTATCAATAATAATTAATGATTATTTGGGACAATTATTAATTATGATAAATAACATGATCCAATTTGCATTAGATCACCTCGGGGCACCGCCCTTGAAGAAGGGAAAAGATAGCAATTTTACTAAATCAGTCTCATAAAAATGTACTGAACTGTTTATAACTCTGGTTAATAATTAACTTAATAACTACAACCAAATTTACCATAACAGCTAGTAATGGTTGAAGGATTTTGGAGTTCTTGACAGTGTAGAGGTTGGCAACACTCACTCTTGTACAGTATTAAATAGACAGCAAGAAATTTCAAGGTCTTTTATTCAACACAAAGATGGAAACACACAATCTAACTAACATGTACTATATACAAGTGTGTGTGTGTGTGTGTGTGTGTGTGTGTGCCTGGCAGAACAAAGAAACAATGGCGGTCAATGATATCACATGTGGGTGTGATATGCTCTAGCCTCAAGGAATGTGTGTGCCTGTGAGTATGTGTGTGTGTGTGACGTGGTGCCAGGTTATAGAAGATGGTTAGTTGAATGCAGAGACCCTGAGTCTGTGTTAAGCATAATTCGACTAATGTTGGAGTTAGCCGTCTTGGAAAGCAAACTACCAATAACTTGACTTGAGGTCACAATAACACCAAAACATTGAACAAACACATACATTGAACACATTACATCAACCAGAGTTTAAAGTCATTTGCTCAGCCGTGCTATGGTTTGCTGTCTAAGCCCAGTTCAACGTTACCAGTCTTTGAAGAGAAGGTGCTGGTGGTTGCAGGAGAAAGTTCGGGCTCCAATGTTGAACAAGCTGGTCTTGCTGTGCAAGGTTTGATGAAAGGTTGGCAGAGGAGGGCACTGGTCGCTCCTTTTCTTTGTAAGGATAGCAGCTCGGTGCTAACCTGCTTGGAGTTCCTCAGATCCTCGGGTTGCCAGGACCTCAAAGAGAATTCTTTGGGCCTGCTGCCAATGCAGCTTGCAGCTCTCCACAGCTTGTTGGGCCCAGAGAAAGGGATCTTGAAGGCAGGCAGCCCTGTGGGGCGGAGGTGGAGAGGAGCCCTTGAAGATCCGAAGTTGAAGGAGTAGAGGGCGTTGAGTGAGAGAAGGAGAACAATGAATGCTCTGGGCTTTTGACTACCTGATCAGCAGGGGGTCTGTCACCCTGACCAATAGTAGCTCAAACCTGAATTCTGCACCTAGGTGTGAAGAACTGGGAATTCTGGGACACTGAGTTCAGTTCAGAGTCCATTATGAAATCCACAATGAATGACTTCATCTGTGGGTCCCAACATCCCTCCTTTGGTCTCAGGATGTCGCTTGATGTGGGATCCTGAGAGCACAGATCCACATGTATAATCCATAGTTTGAAGGAGTTCATCTGTCAGTTCATTACTATTGGTAACATCTGGGCAGTTCATTTACCAGCTGGGCATTGGCTCACTCTCTATCCTGGCTAAGCAAGGATCATGAACATAACATCAAGAACAGAAGTTACACAAAGAAAAGAAAATCCAGATAAACACTATGATTATGACATTGAATTCATGTAATACCTGTATTTCTCAGTTAATCTCTGGGTTAGTGAGAACAGGAATGTTAGTGATGTCAATGTGTTAGGGTGAGATGCAGAGTGTGGCACCTACAATGATATAGTCATTCTGGAGTGTCCAAGAGTGTTTGTGTTTACTCGTTGGATCTTGATGCTGATTACTTTAAGTAATCAGACTTATTTTGGTAGACTTAGAATTTGCTTCTTCATGCAGGTTTTTCTGCGGAAGGGTGCCACAAATAAGTCCCAATGACTGTATCATGGTTCTTGTTTGACAGTGTGGTAATGTTGTAAAGCAGCGTTGGACGAGGACATGTGTGCGTCTTGTTCTGTGAGGTCAGAATGCAGTGTCTAGAGCTAAGGTTTACAACAGTTAATTCACACACAAAAGTTTACAGGGATGTCTGTCCAATCAGAATTTAGTCTCATTAGCATGGTTTTGGCTATTACTAAATTCAGAAGACTTGAGCTTGCTGCTGTTGCTAACAAATCCAAGGTTTCCTGTTGTAACTGTAAGAAAGTAAGTTACTTATTGTCAACGGTCACTACAGGGATGGATTGAGTTGTCAGTTACCAGATGCTAACTCTGTGGCTCTTGGAGTTTAAGTTTGGCTTAAACCGTGGCTCAGGTCTGTAATGCTCTGAGTAGCTGGATGGAGGAAGGAATTCTGAGCCACTGTCACTGTCTAAGGAATTATGACTGTGCACTGAACCATGGTCAGAGAAGCTGTGGTCATCATCTGAGTGATAAGCTGGCTGGTCATAGTATGCATCAGAGACTGGGGGTAGTGGGTAGAATATCTTCTGGAGGATAAACTACCTGTGACCTCAATGTCTGTTCCAGGAGGATGGGAAGTCATGTTACTGTTTTCTCTGTCTCTCAGTGGAGGTTGAGGAACTGACTTCTTTCCCAGCGACTTGGGGTCAGTTGAGAATTGTTCACATCTTCTGAGTGGGGAGGGAGTTGACCTTCCATCAAGGGAGGAGTGTGAATCGGAGTAACCCGAATCACAACGACGGTGGTGGGGAGAGACATCCTGACCTAAGTCTTAACAGCTCCTCCTTGTGTGAATAAAGATCTAACTCTGCTGAGTGCAGGTCATCTAAATAGCGCATTGCTTTCTTATTAGCCATCTGACCTTCATTGAGGAGACTAGAATTATGCGCTCTAAGGAGTTCTAACTCCTGTTCTAGGGTTGTTTTGCTCTGAACAGCAAGGCTGGTTTGCCTGTGAAAGATCAGAAGCAAACATCTTAACAACTGGCCTGTGGATGCTGTCTGGGCATCACAACTGTCCTTAAGTAGGGACTCTATCTCTTCATTGCACTCAATGAGATTTAACCTGCTAATGACTTCAGGGCAGCCAGGTTTTACACTCTGTGCCAAGGAAGAAATGAATCGCTCTACACAGGGGTTCTCCATTGTTAAGCAAGTTGTCTAAACAACGATCAGTTTGGTTGGCTAATGTGTTGCTTTGGCAAACACTCTGTAGTGTAGCCTAACCAAATTGTATGCTGGCCTACACCATAGGGGCAGCTTCCTGTGGAGGAGGGGTGGCTATGGCACAATCTAGTGGCTCTGGGCATACAGATTGTGGCCAGTAAAGGTACACAGTTTACAGCGTAACTTTGTTTACCAAACCTTAAACATGCACTCACTAATGCAGGGCAGTTACAAATCAGACGATTGTCTCTTGAAGTTGACTTGGCTGAAATACGTGGTAGAAACAGCTGAAGTACAAAACTTCTGTTTCACAGGGCTGGTAGCACGCTGTGGCTCTTTCTATAGTTCAACTTCTTACTCAGGCTGAAATGCAAGGCAGTAACAGCCAGATATAAACTTCTTTGTATCACAGGGCCGGTGGCACGCTGTGATTAACAGGAGGAACACTTAAATTTTCATCAACAGCTTGGCTACAATGCCTTGAATACGGGATATTCAAATGCTGAACTGAAATTCTCAGAATTTCTACAGAGCACTTTCAACTTGAATCAATAGCGGCATTAGCAAATGGCTCAAAGCGGCAGTTATGACCTAAAAGATTTGGTTAATCAAATGGGTTATAATTTGATTGATAAATCAATTCTCATCACACTGCAATTGTTTGTAAGTACAAATCAACTTCTACCCCTGTAGTAGATTAGTGGGGTTAAATGTGAAGACCTTTGGCTAAATGGTTCAAGATGTGAATCTTTTATTTTAGTACTGTTCAAACTATGCTGAAATTAATATCGAACATTTATGAATGATTGCCAATAGTACACTGCCTCCCACGGGGGTCCATTTATGTTTGCATTACACAAGGCCCAGTTAAGGGGTGTTTAACAACAATAATGAAATAATGAAATCTTAGCTGCACCTGGGCCTGAGAAGGCACATGCTCCTCCAGTGTTTCATGCGTTGACTGGCTGTGACACAGTATCAAGCTTTGCTGGTCATGGGGAAAAGACTGCATGGGCTGTGTGAGCTGTCTTTCCATAGCTTACAAATGCCCTATTAGAATTTTCCTCTGCCCCACATGACATTCTACAGGAGGTAATGGCAACTATTGAAAGATGTATAATCCTGTTCTATGATCGAACCAGCACATCCACAGACATAGACCAAGCTAGGAGGAAGTGTTTTGCAAAGAGGCACAATGTGCAGTCAATCCTTCCAACAAAGGCTGCCCTAAAGGAGCATGTTAAGAGGGCAGTCTATCAAGGAGGCCATGTATGGGGTCAGATGCTGGTGTCAGCACCAGAGCTTCCTTCTACTTGTAGATGGGGCTGGTCAAAGGCATCTGAGGGTCATTATGAACCATTTTGGACATGCCTGCCTGATGCAGGCCAGTCCAGCTATGAACTTGTCTCCTTCAAATGTAAGAAGGGTTGTGTTAAGCAGTGTAAGTGCAAAAAAAGCTACCTTAGACTGCACCTCTCTGTTACTGTGAAGGGGATCAATATAGTGGACCATATGTGATTGACCACCAGGTTGGTGAGTGTGACTACTTGGTTAAGACTCCAGATTGTAAACGAAAGGCGCGCTTATGCCATGTGAACCTGTTGAAACCTTACTGCAAGAGGAACAAGCCCATGCTCTTGGATGTGAAAATTGTTGTTGAACACTTCAATTCATGTAGGTGAAGACACTGGCGATGTTTCGGAGGACAGTGATGTTGTTCCAGTGGATCTTGATGTTACTGTTAGTCCAGAATTTTCTCTGGATAGGTTGCCAAATTCTAAAATTTTGACTTACTTGGATGTCCATCTTTCTTATTTGGATTCTCCAAAACGCTGACAGCGCTGAGTTGATTGATAAGCATCCTGCCCTGTTCTCTGATGTGCCGACAGGCACAAATGTTCTTCAGCATCGATGTAGGTGATGCTGCTTTTATTAAGCAGCATCCTTACAGAGCAAATCCTGTTAAGCAACAGCTTTTGCGTAAGGAATTAGATTATATGTACTGCTGAACCTAGTGCTAGCTCATGGAGCTCCCCCTGCCTGCTTGTTGAGAAGTCAGATCATACACTCCGTTTCTGCACTGACCTTCGCAAGGTTAATTCTGTTACCAAGCCTGATTGTTACCCTCTTCCCTGACTGGATGATTGTATTGACAGGGTGGGATCTGCAGTTTTTGTTACCAAGCTAGACCTTCTAAAAGGTTACTGGCAAGTCCCTCTAACTGACAGAGCTCATGAAATCTCTGCTTTTGTGACACCAGACGATTTCTGTGAATATACTGTCATGCCTTTTGGGATGCGGAATGCACCAGCTACGTTTCAGCGTCTGGTAAATAAAGTATTGAAGGGAGTTGCAGATTGTGAATCCTATCTTGATGATGTGCTGATTTACAGTTCTTCCTGGTCTCGGCATGTAGCTCAGCTGGAAGAGGTGTTCGACAGGCTAGCTGTTGCCAATTTGACCTTGAACTTAGCCAAGTGTGAAATTGGACAGGCCACCGTAACATATTTGGGAAAAGTGGTTGGTCATGGAAAGGTTTGTCCCATTGAGGCCAAAGTGGAGGCCATTGTGAATTTTGGTGTGCCCAGTTCCAGGCGTGACTTAAAACATTTTCTTGGCATGGCAGGTTATTACCGAGTTTCTGCAAGAATTTTGCCACTGTTGCGTCCCCCTTTGACCCTTTGACTAATCTGCTTAGCCCTAAGGTTCCTTTTGTTTGGACAGAGATGTGTCAGTTCGACTTTAAGAGCCTGAAAGCACTGTTGGCTAGTGCTCCTGTTCTTGGCGCACCCGACTTTAGCAGGCCTTTGAAACACTGATAGTCTTCCACGATTGACTCCTGTTTGGACAGTTACTATTGTCAGTTAGGCCTATCTTGCATTGTGAGCTTCCAAATAGGCTAAATACTAAAGTTGCTACCTGAATTCCTAATCATAACAATGTGTGATAGATCTTAATATCATTCATATCACAGGAATCCATGCAACTTTGAAGCAGTAACGATTTTCAAAATAGCCAAGGTGGCCATCTTGAAAAATAACAGCCATCTTGAAATTTATTTGTATCATTCATTTACAAACTCCAAAGAGGTAAATAAATGTAGCTAACTGTATGATCAATATCATATTATAATCAACACACAAAAGAAAATTCACATGGAAATAGTAGTCAATTTTTGAAAAATGGCTGCCCGGCCGCCATATTGAAAATTTGAGATGGCCCAATATCTAATTTTTTTTGTGCTGTGTTTGGCTATGAGTGTACCAAATTTCACGCTTTTATCACAAAGTGCACGATTCGTTGGAATTATGCTGTCAAGCCGCCCCACTGAAATAGTATATACTATTTCAGTGGGGCGGCTTGACAGCATAATTCCAACGAAACAATCAAGGCTAACAAAGAAACAGCTGTTAGCCCAGTGTTCCAACATCCGTAATCGAAATCTACTATCACAACTAGAGATCAATGAAATACAACAACGATGCTACGGCAAGGGGGAGCCAGGACGACAGGTCATCCCCACAACCAGAGATTGGGTACCAAGCCCCAACAGATACCAACAGCCTCAACACAAGAGCTGCTGACCTGAGAAGGAAGATCGTGACCCAACTAGAAACCTGGAGCCCCCGACGAATACCGAAGCTGAGTTGCCAAGTACCTTCAGAAGGTCTACTAGAGGATGTGAATGCTGCTCTGAAGACAATCCCCACAGGAACCATCACTGAGACCAACAAGCTGATACACAGTACAGCAACAGTAAGGTGGGCTCGGGACATAACAAACAGTGCCCACCATGGAAGAGACGGTTAGAGGCCAAGATAAAGGTAACACGGAGAGAAGTTAGCCAGCTAGCTGAACTGCAGAAAGGAAACATGGTGAATAAAGGGGCACCCAGGAAGTGCAACTCGGTCTCCATGCCAGAAGCACTCAAAACTGCCAAACAACGACTAACAGCTCTGGCCACCCGGTTGAAGAGATACACGAAGGAGGGAGAGGCCAGGAGAATAAACAAGCTGTTCTCCACTGAACCAGCCAAGGTGTACTCTCAGTGGCAGGGAAACAACAACCAGTCAGACCCACCAAGAGCTGAGGTGGAAAAATATGGGAAAGAAAGGCATCACACAACACTGATGCCCAATGGTTAGTGGACCTGAGAGCTGACCACAACAACATCCCAGAACAAGAACCAGTAACCATCTCAATGGCAGAAAGAGTGAAAGAGTGTCAAAGATGAAGAGCTGGACAGCACCAGGCCCTGATATGATCCATACGTACTGGCTGAAGAAGCTAACTGCACTCCATGAACGCCTAGCAGCACAGATGAACCAGCTGCTGAGGGATGGGACCCACCCAGAGTGGCTAACCCAGGGCAGGACAGTCCTAATCATGAAGGACCCATCCCATCCAACTACCGGCCAATTACCTGCCTCTGCACAACACGGAAGGCCCTGTCAGGCATCATTTCGGCAAAAATGACTAAGCATGTGGCTCAATACATGAGCGAGGCACAGAAAGGAATTGGCAGTAACACCAGAGGAGCCAAGCACCAGCTACTGGTTGATAGAACAGTCACCCGAGACTGTAAGAAGAGACAGACCAACCTGTGCACTGCCTGGATTGACTACAAGAAAGCCTACGACTCAATGTCGCACACATGGATACTGGAATGTCTGGAACTGTATAAGATCAACAGGAACCTAAGGGCCTTCATCCAGAACTCGATGGAAATGTGGAAGACAACCCTAGAGGCCAATTCAAAGCCGATTGCCCAAGTCAACATCAACTGTGGCATATACCAAGGGGATGCGCTATCACCACTGCTGTTCTGCATAGGCCTCAACCCCCTCAGTCAGATCATCACGAAGAGCGGCTACGGGCAACAATCAGCCACCTGCTCTACATGGATGACATCAAGCTGTATGCCAGGAGCAAGCGAGAAATAGACTCACTGATCCACACCACCAGGATCTACAGCGATGACATAGGGATGTCATTATGATTGGACAAGTGTGGCCGGATGGTCTCAAAGAGAGGCAAGATGATCAGGACTGAGGGGAATGACCTACCAGAGGGCAACATAGGTGATATCCCAGACAGCTACAAGTACCTGGGCATCCCACAGGCTAATGGAAACCACGAAGAGGCCACAAGGAAGTCAACCACAGCCAAATACCTCCAGAGAGTAAGGCAGGTCCTGAAAAGTCAGCTGAATGGTAAGAACAAGATCCGAGCCATCAACATGTACGTACTACCAGTCATCAGATACCCCGCTGGTATCATAAGCTGGCCAAAGGAGGAGATAGAAGCCACAGATATCAAGACTAGAAAGCTCCTCACCATGCACGGAGGGTTACAGCACCCTGAGGCTATACACTAAGCGGAAAGAGGGAGGCCGAGGGCTAGTGAGCGTCAAGGCCACAGTCCAGGATGAAACATCGAAAATTCGAGAATAAATCGAAAAAATTGCCCCGAAGGACAAACTGCTAAGTGAATGTCTCAGGCAGCAGAACCCTGATGAGAGTGCAGAGGAGGAGGAGGAGCAGACAAGCTGGAGGGATAAGCCATGGCATGGCATGTACCACCGTCAGATAGAGGAAGTGGCTGATATCAAGAAATCCTACCAGTGGCTGGAAAATGCAGGACTGACAGACAGCACAGAGGCACTAATTGTGGCAGCACAAGAACAGGCCATAAGCACAAGAGCCAAAGAGGCCAGGATCTACCAGAGTAGATCAGACTTTAAGTTGACCAAAAATATAAATAGGTTAAACTGAGATCAATGTAGTTTTTACCTTTTATGAGGATGTTATGTACTCATTTTTAAAATTTCATTTTCAAAAAATGTATTTTATGTGTTTTAATTTAGAGTTATTTGATGACACCAGTCAAAAATGTCATACCGGATAACATTAATGAATTTTCAAAATATTATTATATTACAACTTTTAAAGTCAGTAATGCTTCATAATTATGTAAAGTAAGACAGTTGCCAATTTTTAAAGCTCAGAAAATGAAACTTAGACAATTCCTTTATTTCATTATAATGTGTTTTCTATAGACATGACCCTACTTGCTCAAGTTCTCACCTACATTTTAATGCTGCAAAGTGATTCAATCTGCAAAATGTCTGAAAATCCTTAACAGTACTTGGCATCATACTATTATTGTTTTCTCAACTCCATAAAATGAAATTATGCATTTTAAGACATTTTAATCAGTGTTATCCCACCTGACTGAAATTGTTACTCGGTATGACACCTAATGTTTCCACTTGAAATGTCATCTTTACACAACCTAAATATTATTGATATTCATCAATAATCCATGCTTACATCAGAGTAACAGCGGGACAGTCGACTCAGGGACACATAACATATTTTAAAAACTTTAAGCAATTTAAAGTGTTCAAATACTAAAAAGTGCTTAAAAATACCATTATTAAAATATAATATGCCAGCAATAAATTTAAATGTGCATAATAATGTGTTAATATCACAATAAGAATGGAAATAATATAAATAAAAGCATAAAACAGTACTACTGTCAAATATGTGTCATTCTGTATAACAGATGACACTGTGGGGTAACAGAAAATAACTGTTATCCTATATGACAAAATTGTTATCCAGTATGACGAAACTCTGTTTGAAACTCAATCAGGCAGTTGTTTTGTCTACCTATAGAAATCTGCAAACTTGACCCTCAACATTAAAGTATATAATTTCACATAAAACAAACAAATTTGCATAAAATCAACATTATATATGTTTTTTAGCGTTATCCCATATGACACAGGATTTTACAACATAGTGTACCAGTGACTGAAAAGAGTAAATAAAGCACATTATATAAACCACTTATTAACCTTTCACCATTGTTTAAGGGTCCTTTCGGGTCTTCCTGATGGCCTAACTTCCTGTCTGATAATGTGTGCCCCATAATGCCCCATAAATTTGCTCCAGATTGCTTGTTATCCCAGATGACATTGGCTGACATACCAGTTTTGGGACGAGCTGCTCAAAAGCATAACAATCCACTGGATGTCAAATTTTTTGTAACATTTTCATATATCGAAGTCAACACTCATACAATAATGCCTGGGGCAGAGATTTTTTTATTTATTTTCTTTTCAACTATTTTGTAGCTTTTTTGCATTTCACCATAAGGTCCGGACAGTTATCCGGTATGACATTTTGTGACCATTGTGTCTAATAACTCTTAAACTTTGTAAAACCCTCAATACATGTTCCTATCATTAGATAAGCAGAGATTAACAGATTGAATGATTGTGTTTTTTATTAAGATTTTTTGTGTTTTTACTCCATAAATGTGCTTTGGACAACAAAATTGCACGTCACGTCATTGTGACCTGTGCAAAGAAGCCCCTGAGACAGTCCAGCACATAGTAGCAGGGTGTAAGATGCTAGCTGGATCAGCGTACATGGAGAGGCACAACCAAGTGGCTGGGATAGTATACAGGAACATCTGCAACCAGTATGGAATAGAAGTACCCAAATCCCAATGGGCCATACAACAGAAGGTGGCTGAGAACAACAGGGCCAAGGTTCTGTGGGACTTCAGCTTCCAGACTGACAAACAGCTCCTGGCTAACCAACCGGACATAGTGGTGGTGGACAAAGAGCAGAAGAGGGTGGTGGTGATAGATGTGGCAATCCCAGCTGACGCCAACATCAGGAAGAAGGAACACGAGAAACTTGAGAAGTACCAAGGGTTGAAAGAGCAGCTGGAACGGATGCGGAAGGTCAAGGCTAGCGTGGTCCCCGTGGTAGTGGGGGCACTTGGGGCAGTAACCCCCAAACTGGGAGAGTGGCTCCAACAGATCCCAGGAACAACATCTGAAGCCTCAGTCCAGAAGAGCGCAGTCCTAGGAACAGCCAAGATACTGCGCAGAACCCTCAAACTCCCAGGCCTCTGGTAGAGGACCCGAGCTTGAGGATGACAAAGATACCACCCTACCAAGGTGAGAAGGAGATTTTTATATATCTATATACATATATATATATATATATATATATATATATATATATATATATATACATATACACATATATAGTGCGCATGCGCGAAAAGCTGCAGGCTTCCTGTTACGTTGCTCCAGCCTTTGAGTTTGCTTTTTTAACTTTTTTTCCCTTTTTGTTCGGTCTTGTTTCTTCACTGTTAATCTGTGAAGTCCTGCCCTCTCTAACGTATGGAAGCGAATCTGTTCCATAATTCAAATTAAAATGCATTAACAGAAATGCTTTTTCATTTTCAGAATGTAGCTGCATTTTTTGACGCATAAATAAAATTAGTAATAAATAGGGCCGGGACTCGATTAAAAAAATTAATCACAGGCTTTGTAATTAATCGAAATTAATCGCATTTTAATCGCATATAAATATTTGACCTGAGAACAGTGAGAAGCAATTTTTTTCACTTGGATTTTAGTGTACCATTGAATAATGACTGAATACAGAAGCTTAAGCAACAAAACATTGTTTTTGTTTTTTCAAGACCAACAGACCAGTGCAATTTTTTAATATTTTTTTGGCCTTTTATGGCTTTATTGATAATACAGCTGAAGATGTGACAGGAAACAGGGAGAGAGAGAGGGGGAGTGACACGCAGCAAAGGGCTGCAGTGCCTCGGCACATGAGACGCGCGCTATACCCACTGAGCTAAACGCTGCCCCGACCAGTGCAATTTTTGCCATAAAGTGCAGCAATAGCATGCTCGTATCTACGCTGCCATCCGTCCGCTTTTTAAAACAAAATTTCCCATCCACGGGGCCAACCAAAGCAGTCTCATCTGCTTCTTCGTTCATTGTTGTTGTCTAAAGTCATGAACGTTAGTTGGCAGTGTTGGGCACGTTACTTTTAAAAAGTAATTAGTTATAGTTACTAGTTACTTCTCCCAAAAAGTAAAGGAATTACTCCACTATAAAAGTAATTAGTTACCAGGAAAAGTAACTATTGCGTTACTTTTAATTATTCCCCCCTTTGAGCTCGGCATTCATTTTAGCTACTCAGCATCCATGTATTTACAAAATGTCTCTCTGCATGGCGGACCGGCTCCTGCTCTCCCCAATATTTTGCCAATGAGTGCTCTGAAGGAGTCTGAGTCAGCTGTTGATAACATGAGCATGTGCTCAACAACATACCTGTGTATCATTGCATTCAGTTCAGTCTGTGTCACAAGTTTCCGTGAAGCTGTTAGCGGAGCTCACGTTAGCCACACCTGGCCTGCTGTCATCATCAACACCGTCGGCAACAGAGTTTTTGGCCAGTGTTAGTTTTATAGAAGCCTGTGCTGCTGAGAGATCCTGCATTAGATCAGAGTTGCTTACAACGGACGTGGACAAAGGAGGTTAAAGTCGTGTCTGTACTTCCACTTTGAAAACGTTAACTTTCCCTCCGGACTCGCCTTGCTGCAGTTCACCTCTGCTAGTTTGTGTGTGAGGCTGCTGCGTGCATGTGTGGCTTGTGTGTAAACCGAACATTGACACTGATTGGCTTAAGAACTCTCACTCAACGTTAGAAAGCCAATCACCATCACCTATGCGGTTGCCTTGCCCCTCCCTCCTGCCTCACCGGAGGAAAAATAAAACAGCTCTGCAGCTCCAGTGGCTGAGAGCAGAGTCGGATGACAGCAGCCTCAGTTTGTAACGCACCACAATTAATAGTCGGTAACGGTAACGGCGTTGTAACGATGGAAATAGCAATTAGTTAGATTACCGGTACTGAAAAAAGTAACTTGGTGCTCCAGTATAATCGGTACCCCTGAAACTCTTCCATTGAGAAACGTTCCGCGGTGCAAAAATTAGTGCGATTAAAATGCGTTAATTTTTTTAACGCGTTAATTTTTGTGTAATTAATTAATCGTAATTAACGTAATTAACCCTAGTAATAAATCATCCAAATTGCATTTTCATTTTCTTCTTCAAGACCGCTCATTATGTAACTTAATTCAAATGATAAAGAAAAGGACATTTAACATTTAATTTTCAAAAGATGGCCCAGCAAATAGGTACCAAAATTTTATTTGAAATGTCAAATTTGAAAATTAAAATGCATTAGCAGAAATGCTTTTTCATTTCAAAGTCAGAGCTGCATTTTTTGACTCATAGATAAAATTTGTAATACATCATCCAGATTGCATTTTCATTTTCTTCTTCATGGCTGCTAATTTTATTACACAAAGAAAAAGAAAACTGCTTTTTCGTTTTGAAGCCTGCCCCCCGCAAAAAAAGGTCCAAAATTCAATTTGAATTCGCAATCCCAAGCGGCGCAGGAGAGTGACGTCAGCTTCAGTGTTGCCAACTTGGCGACTGTCCAGACCCTCTTAGCGACATTATTTCTAAAAAGCAACTAGCGACAAATTTAGCATCTTATTCAGATGATCAGGGGAAAGGCGAGAAATTGATTTTATTGTAATTCACATGCTGCTCAGAGTCATCGCAGTCCACGGCCCCTCTGCAGCAGCGCCAGGGTCTCTCCTGTCCCCTCCCGCGTGGCTGCGCAGGCAACGGGCCGGTGTGTGGGGGCTGGCTGGGGCAGGCTGGAGCAGACACCGCAACCGCTCGCTCTGTGGATTTGATACCGGATAGCTGCCGTTTACTCTGATTGGATCTGTTAATGTTAGGTGTCTTTAGGTGTCTCTTGAAACCCAGAAGTGGACAGGAGGCTGTAGCTGGATGCAAGTGTTTATTGTAACACAGACAAAGTCAGAGTAGGAGGGGGTGTGCACAGGGAAGCCACGCTCCGGGGCGCCGGAGAGCTGGGTGTCGTGTCGGCACACAGGGGAGCGCCGGACGGGTGGAGCGCGCAGAGGTGCTGGGAGCTGGAGCGGGGTCTCGACTCGGTCGCGGCACGGGAGGTCATTTGAGGCAGAATAAAGCAGAGTTAGGGGGGGAAACACTGGTAGAAGTGAATGCACAAAAGCTTTAGTCTAGGCAAAACTATGACTTAGCCAATCACCACGTGTAGTACACGAAATCATCTGGCAACGGGGCGGCGCGAGGCTCCAGGCTATAAAGCGGCCGGTGATTTTGTGACCCGCTGTAGGTGCGTGGGTGTGGGAGAGAGAGAGAGACATTAGCTTATAGCGCTTTGTAGAAGGAGCTTTATAAAGTTCACTCCATTGCCTTGTATTAGTTCACGGAGCTGAGCTGCCACATCCAATATGGGGGTGACGTCGACGTACGGTCCAGCGCTGATACCTTCAGTTTATTACCGGGAATACTGACTGTAAAGTACCGTGTGTGTTTCATGGGTCTGACTATGAGACTGCAGTCTGACCCACAGTCACTGCCAACAGCTCTTCAGAGCGGCTTCATTACGATCACCGTGTGGGGGGGGGGGGGGGGGGGGGGGGGGACTGTGAATTGTATGTGTGTGCGTGAATGTGTGTACGTGTATGTACCTGCATCATGTTAGTTAATTTCTAGGCCAAGATTCAGGGAAAGATAGGCCAATATGTTATCATGTTATTTAATATATTCTATGGATGAACGGAGGGATGGATGAATGGATAGGAAGATATTGTTTATGAATTGATGGATAGATGGTTGAGTGGAGGGTTGGATGAATGGATAAGATGTTTTTTTTAAAAAAAACAAAAAAAAAAACAGGTTTTTTGTATGTTATTTTAAAGGCCCCTCTAGGGACGGGCATTGGAAATTAGCTAAGGCTATAAATGCTATGTTGCTTTCTGTTGGATTGTTGTACAACCCACATGATCTGTATCTGTCCCTATCAAATAAACCATATAAAAAAAAATAAATAAAAATGTTAGTGCATTTGCGCACTGGGAAAAAAATGCGGCTGATTTTATCAAGCAAACGCGAACCATGGCTGGCTTGACCGCAGTACAGAACTGGACATGGGGGTGATTTCCCCGCTGTTTTTGAAAAACAGCCACTGACGTCACTCTCCGGTGCCGCTTGGGATTGCGAATTCAAATTGAATTTTGGACCTTTTTTTGCAGGGGTGGGCTTCAAAATGAAAAAGCAGTTTTCTTTTTCTTTGTGTAACATAATGAGCAGTCTTGAAGAAGAAAATGAAAATGCAATCTGGATGATTTATTACTCATTTTATTTATGAGTCAAAAAATGCAGCTCTGACTTTGAAATTAAAAAGCATTTCTGCTAATGCATTTTAATTTTCAAATCTGACATTTCAAATTGAATTTTGGTACCTATTTGCTGGGCCATTTTTTGAAAATTAAATCTTAAATGTCCTTTTCTTTATCATTTGAATTAAGTTACATAATGAGCAGTCTTGAAGAAGAGAATGAAAATGCAATTTGGATGATTTATTACACATTTTAATATGAGTCAAAAAATGCAGCTCTGACATTGAAATGAAAAAGCATTTCTGCTAATACATTTTAATTTTCAAATTTGACATTTCAAATTGAATTTTGGTACCTATTTGCTGGCCCATCTTTTGAAAATTAAATCTTAAATGTCCTTTTCTTTATCATTTGAATTAAGTTACATAATGAGCAGTCTTGAAGAAGAAAATGAAAATGCAATTTGGATGATTTATTACTAATTTTATTTATGAGTCAAAAAATGCAGCTCTGACATTGAAATGAAAAAGCATCTCTGCTAATACATTTTAATTTTCAAATTTGACATTTCAAATTGAATTTTGGTACCTATTTGCTGGGCCAGCAATGATTTGGATGATTTTTGGATGATTTATTACTAATTTTATTTATGAGTCAAAAAATGCAGCTACATTCTGAAAATAAAAAAGCATTTCTGTTAATGCATTTTAATTTGAATTATGGAACAGATTCGCTTCCATACTAACGAGGTTGTTTTTAGAGAGTTTTTGTGCTTTTTTCGTGTTGTTTTTTATAAAATGCCGCTTCCACCGGGACATGCTGTTTTTGTTTACTCAGGAGAACAGCTGATCGCGCTAATGCCGGCCTGCATTGTGGACAGACCAGCTGACATACCACCTGAACTCTGGAGAAAAACACACCGGGGATGCAGAGGAGGGAAGAAACGTCGGGGGATGAGAGGAAGGTCGAGACAGGTCGGGCTTATGGAAAGGAGAAGATTTAATTCCTGTCTCCCCTCTGTTGTTATGGGAAATGTACGGTCTCTTAGCAACAAAATGGACGAGCTAACGGTGCTAATGCGGAGCCACACGGAGTACCAGGGGTGCAGTCTGATGTGTTTCACTGAGACATGGTTGCACAGGGACATTACAGACCAGAACGTCTCTGCTGATGGTTTCCACACCGTCCGGGCCGACCGGGATTGTACCGAGAGCGGTAAGCGGAAAGGAGGGGGGCTTGCAGTTCTAGTGAATAGAAGATGGTGTAATCCTGGTCCCATCACAATTAAAGAACAGCTCTGTTGCCCGGATGTTGAACTGCTTGCCGTTGGACTCTGCCTAGAGAGATCCCACATGTCATCATTGTTGTCCTGTACATCCCTCCCTCTGCAAACCCAACATCTACCTGCAGCACCATATACACCAGCATCTCCAAGCTTCAAACTAAACACCCCAGTGCCCTCATCATCATGTCGGGAGACTTCAACCATGTCACCATGGATACAGTTCTGCCGACATTCAAACAATATGTCAGCTGTCCTACCAGAGAGGAGAGGACCCTGGAACTCATGTATGCTAACATCAGGGATGCATACACCTCCTCTTCTCTCCCCCCTCTGGGCAGGTCAGATCACAACCTGGTTCACCTCAAACCCTGCTATGTGCCTCTGGTGAAGAGGAAGCCTACGACCACAAGGACTGTGAGGAGGTGGTCGGAGGAGGCTCATGAGGCACTGCAGGGCTGCTCTGAAATAACTGACTGGCCTGCACTCTCTGAGCCCCACAGGGAGGACATTGATGGGCTCACAGAGTGCATCACGGATTACATAAACTTCTGTGTGGACTGCAATGTCCCTGCTCGGACTGTCACCTGTTACGCTAATAATAAACCTTGGATCACTTAGGACATCAAGGTCATCTTGAATGAGAAGAAGTGGGCGTTCAGAGATGGCAACCATGATGAGGTGAGGAGAGTGCAGGGGGTACTCAAACTTAACATCAGGGAGGCTAAAGACAATTACAAGAGAAAGCTGGAGAATAAACTCAAGCGAAACAACATGAGGGATGTGTGGAGTGGCATGAGAACCATTACGGGGTTCCAAAAGACTGGTAATATGGGGTTGGATGGCTGTATGGACCAGGCCAATGAACTGAACCTCTTTTCAATAGGTTTGATACTGCGGCCCCTCTCCCACAAGACTCTGCTGCTGGCTGCCCAACAACAACTGCCACTTGAACTCCCCCTCCTCCTCCTTACAGACCCCTTGTCTGCCCCCCTCCACCTCAATTCATACCCACCTACTCCACCCCTCCCCTCTGCTCTGCATCATGTCCTCCACAACCTGAGGACCTCACCTCTCTCCCAACTGTCACCTCTACAGTGTTCTTCACGCCTGACCTGGTGAGAAGACAGCTGATGAGACTCCACTCCGGCAAAGCTGCAGGTCCCGACGGTGTTCTTCCCAGGGTGCTTAAAGCCTGTGCCCTCCAGCTGTGTGGAGTACTTAGTCAAGTATTCAAGCTGAGCCTGCACCTCCAGAGGGTCCCTGTGTTGTGGAAGACGTCCTGCTTCGTTCCTGTGCCAAAGATGCCGCGTCCTAGCGGCCCTCAGGACTACAGACCTGTGGCTCTGACATCTCACATCATGAAGACCCTGGAGAGGCTCGTCCTGGAGCAGCTAAGGCCTATGGTCAGGCCCTTCACTGATCCACTACAGTTCGCCTACCAGCCCCGCCTGGGAGTTGAGGACGGCATCATCTACCTGCTGAACAGAGTCTACACTCATCTGGACAAGCCTGCGAGCACTGTGAGAGTCATGTTCTTTGACTTCTCCAGTGCCTTCAATACCATCCGTCCAGCTCTACTGGGTGAGAAGATGGCTGCCATGCAGGTTGAGGTTGAGGCCCCCATCATGTCCTGGATTGTTGATTACCTGATGGGCAGACGACAGTACGTACACCTACAGAACTGTGTGTCAGACAGGGTGGTCTGCAACACTGGGGCCCCACAGGGGACTGTCCTCTCTCCCTTCCTCTTCACCCTATTCACCTCTGACTTCAACTATTGCAGTCCTGCCACCTTCAGAAGTTTTCTGATGATTCAGCAATAGTTGGCTGCATCGAGAAGGGTGATGAGAATGAATACAGGACTGTTGTGGACAACTTTGTCACTTGGAGTGAACGGAATCATCTGCAGCTCAACGTGACAAAGACAAAGGAGCTCATAGTGGATCTGAGGAGGGCGAAAACAACAGTGACCCCTGTTTCCATCCAGGGAGTCCCTGTGGACACTGTTGAGGAATATAAATATCTGGGGGTGTACTTTAATAATAAGCTGGACTGGACAAGAAATACTGAGGTGGTCTACAAAAAGGGCCAAAGTCGACTCTTTTTCCTCAGGAGGCTGAGGTCCTTTAACATCTGCAGGACGATGCTGAGGATGTTCTACGAGTCTGTTGTGGCCAGTGCGATCTTCTTCGCTGTCACATGCTGGGGCAGTGGGCTGAAGGTCATAGATAACAACAGACTGAACAAACTGATCAGAAGGGCTTGTGATGTTGTGGGGGAGGAGCTGGACACCATGACGACCATGGCAGAGAGGAGGATGCTGTACAAGCTTCAGTCCATCTTGGATAATGTCACACACCCTCTTCACGACACACTGGCCCAGCAGGTGAGCACATTCAGCGGTAGACTCCTCTCACCCAGATGCACCACCGAGCGCCACAGGAAATCATTCCTGCCTGTGGTCATTAAACTTTATAACGCCTCCCTAAGAGAGTCAGAGACCCCTCCTTCTGTAACCTGACTCAAACATGGACAGTCATTTCTTTTTTGTACTTCTTGCGCATTATTTAACTGTATATTTGATCTTTTATGTATGTGTGTGTATATGTATATATATACATATACATGTATATATATGTATATATATATACATATATATATATATATATATATATATATATATTTATGTGGCCACATATAAAACTTATCTATTATTTTGGTTAATTTATTTTATGTTTAAATTACAATGACATAAACAAATTAGTAAAACATGAAACGGACTGGAAGCACAAGTGTACAAGCACTGGATCGAGTAGGAAGCACAAGCCCAACGTTTATGCACAGATGGGAGAAAGCAAAAGGAGGTTGGCTAAATGTTCACTGACTGAGTGAGGACCTTGACTACATGGCGTTTTCTTCTACACGTCACTGCACACTGACAGTGAGACTGTCCGACGACCAAAAAAAAAAAAAAAAAGCGATCAACCCCACGCTGCACTGAAAGGCAAACCTGTGTCGTACTCGTACACAATTAATTGCAAATGACACGTTAACATTTAATTTCCTACTAATTCAATGCAACGTTAGGAAAACATTGACATATTTTAATGTTACTGTGTATTTACCTTTATTTTGGCATACAAAGTCGGGTGGTTGTCCCGCAGGTGGTGAAACATATTAGATGTGTTTCCTCCTTTGACTGCAATTTTTTTATAACATGATTTACATGCTGGCAAGCCATTCTCTAAAACGACACCCTGGTCGTTCTTCCTGTATCCAAAATATTCCCACACGGCTGATTTAACACGTTTGGTCGGGGGGAATAACTCTTCTGCCATTTTCCCCACAGGCACGCCTCTCTTTTGCAACTTGCAGGCACCAAAACAAAGCAACACACGTGGGCGCGGCAACACGTGGGTGTTGCGTAACTTTGTTTTTGTTCCGTTTGAGTTGCCCTTAACTATGGTTCTGGCATAATATTTTCTGATGGTATTCAGGAAACGTTACAATCAATTAATCGTAGCGCTTAACACCGCAATTAATTGTGAAATCAAGTAATCGTGACATCCCTATTGTACACAGTTGATTGTATGAAGGTGTACATGTTGTGGAGCACCAGATTGTAAATGGTACCAAATACAAAGTGTGCTTTAAAGAGTTCATCAAAAGCTCCAAGAGAACTGGTCGACTTGCATGGTATGACCTGCTTGTCCAGAACGATGCAGAACTCGTTGATGGCATTCCTCTTTATCCAAACGGCAAGCAGATAGGGTTGAACAGTGCTGTTGATGGCATTAACATGTTCCTGGATGCTTGTTCCATTCTGAGGATAGAAGAATGTGTAAAATATGTTTACACCAGAATCAATTTTATACATTAAAAATAAGGTGAAAACACTGGGCTTGCACAAAAGGAAAAAACATTTTTTTACATGCGTATAAGCTACAATACAAACCTTCTTGAACACAACAAGATGCTTCTCAGCTTAAGAAGACATCTTGCCTGGTCTTTTCCGGCCTTGAGCTGAAGGAGGAATCAGGTGGAGGAGGATGATAATGGAGGAAAGATCACTGTCCCATCCTGTACACAGAAACTAAATAGATTTTATTTAACCTTTATTTAACCAGATAAAAGCCCATTGAGATCAGGATCTCTTTCGCAAGGGTGACCTGGCCAAAAAGGTCAGCAGCACGAGACATAACAGCAGTACACGTCAACGCAGATTACAAAGAGTAACAGATAGAATAAAACATACAATTTTAGAGATGCAACAGTAGCACAACAAACAAATAATTTAGGATTTTAAACACAGGCACTGTTCAATAAGTTTCCGCTGCCTGTCTTTCAGGATAGAGCGGAAGGCTCCAAGTGAAATTAGTTTAGAGAGTTTCAGCTCAGTCGGTAAAGTACTCCATGCCAAAGGGGCGGCAAAGCTGAATGCTCTTTTCCCAAATTCGGTCCTTACCCGGGGAACAGATAAAACGAGGGTTGAACAGGAATGCAAAGCATAACAACTGCTTGTTTTCTGCAATAAGACACACAAATAAGAAGGTATCAAGCCTCAGAGAGCCTTATAAATTAAGGTCAGCCAATGTGCATATCTGCGTGCACTCAGAGATGGCAAGTTCGATTTCAAGTACAATTCACAATGGTGGGTGAGGCGACTACACCCTGTGACAAATCTCAGTGCCATATGAAAAACAGTATCCAAAGACTGGAGACATTTGGATGACACATTTAAATAAAGCACGTCCCCATAATCAAGAATAGGCAAGAAGGTAGCTGTAACTATTTTCTTTCTGACCCTAAGAGAGAAGCAGGTTCTATTTCTGAAAAAGAACCCAAGTTTTGCCCGAAGTTTAGTGACCAGCTTGTTTATATGGGCTTTAAATGAAAGCTCCTGATCTAGGGTAAAGCCCAGATACTTGTAGTTCAAAACCCGCTCTATAGATTTTCCTTTGGTTGTTAAAATATTTGTAATGTTCTGTGGTAGCACCTTTGCATGAGAGAAAACCATGAGTTTGGTTTTATCTGTGTTTAAAACCAGTTTAAGATCATCTAAACGAGACTGGATAACACTAAAAGCAACTTGCAAAAACTCAAGAGCCTGAGTGAGAGAGGTTGAACAGCAATAAACAATAGTGTCGTCTGCATAGAGGTGATACATTGAATTTGACAAGTTATTACAAAGATTGTTGATATAAATTGTAAATAAAATGGGTCCCAGCACTGAACCTTGGGGCACCCCTTTGGTGATGTCCAGAAAAGATGAGGTAGATCCAGCCACCTGAACACATTGTGTTCTATTTGATAAGTAGTTGGCAAACCAGGCAGCTGCATGTTTAGATAAACCAATGTGATGTAGGGTTTGTATCAGCAGGTTGTGGTCTACCGTGTCGAATGCTTTGGACAAATCAATAAACAGAGCAACACAGTATTTTTTGCTATCCATTGCCTCAATTAAATCATTTAGAACCTTCAGCGTAGCTGTAATAGTGCTGTGCTGTTTTCTAAAACCAGATTGGAGTGGAGATAAAATATTATTTGATTCTAAAAATTCTTTTAGTTGGTTACTGACGATCCTCTCGAACAATTTAGCTCAAATACACAATTTAGAGATTGGTCTGTAGTTGTTTACATTTGTGGGTTCACCCCCTTTTAACAGGGGGGTAACAAAGGCCGACTTCCAGATTTTAGGGATGTTTTTGCTGATAAGACTCAGGTTAAAAATTTGTGAGAGAGGCTCAGCAATAAAATCTGCGGCCAACTTTAGGAAAAACGGCTCAATTTGATCAGGTCCTGCTGCTTTACTTCTGTCCAGTTTCTTTAGTGCATTATGTACCTCAGAGACAGATACAGACATAAACTCAAATGACACACACACTCTCTCTCTCTCTCTCTCTCCCTCTCTCTGCCGGTCGTCAGAGTTTTTTTTTATTTTTTTTATTTTTAAACCGTCAGCTGGCTCTAACACCTGCCACCAGCAGCACTTAAGTCTTGTCTTTCCTGCAGAAAAAGAAATCGGCTATTCCAATGAGGACACATAACCATCAGGTGATGTGGAGGCCTACCTGGCAGATGGGGACATCAGCCTTACCGATGACCCAGTGAAATACTGGTCAGGCAAGCTTCAGTGCTGGCCCAATCTTACACGCTCTGCGCTGCAGCATCTCAGTTGTCCACCTACAAGTGTCCAGTCTGAGCGTGTTTTTAGCACAGCTGGAAATGTTGTCAGTCCACAGCGTGAAAACTTAGCCCCTAGCCATGTGGAACAACTGGTCTTCATTAAAGTCAATGCCGATCTGAAAAACAGCGTCGGACTATTTGATCCATAGAACACATTCGTCCCACCCCCTCTCTCTCTGTCTCTCTCCTACTCACTCACTCACTCACACACACACACACACACACACACACACACACCTGGGGCCTGTTGCACAAAAACTAGGATAAGGGATTAAGCCGGGATATCTTGGTAATCCTAGCTCAATTTATCCGTGATCCGGTTGCACAAAAGCAGGATAGGGGGCAGTAGGATATGTTATGGTATAAGTTACCATGGAGATTTATTCAGTGGAGCTAGCCTGCTCCAGACCAGGCTAAGTTCCAGGATTTATTTAATCTCATCCCTTATCTCAGTCAGCAGTCACCACAAATGGAAACCAATAGTTATTCCACTGCCCACTACACATTGTTATCACACATAACTAGACCCACTGTCGTTATTTAAACATTTGTGATAATTAATTTCAATCATTTTGGATAAATTATGATTTTAGATGATGTTGCTATCATTAGATAATTTACAGTTTCCCATAGAATATAAGGCTATATATAAAATTACGGAATATTAGGGCCACAGAGAAAGAAAAAAAAAATTCACAGACTTCGAGAATAAAGTCATAATATTGTAACCCGTTGTATTAGAGGTGGAGAGTTGTTAAAATGAGGGCTTTGGAGCATTTCGTGGAATTGTACTTCAGTATAGGTTTCACAAACAAGGAGATACTTAATCACATCAGCATCACATTGTCATAAGTATCATGACTTTAAAAAGATTATGCAAGAAAATGCATCTTTTACGCAGAAAGAACCAGTCTTTTTTTTCTTTCTTCCTCAGTGTGGCCCTAATACTCCGTTGTATAAAATACACATCCCATATAATTATAAATACACATCAAAGTGTAACATTATGTTCCTTTATTGAGTAAGGACAAAGCAAAACAGGTAAACCATCAGCTCCTTTCAAAACTGAAGTCACACAGTGACTCTACAAGATGGAAAGCACAGAATCAAAGCATATTATACAACACAAGGATAAATACACATTCAAAGGTCTGTATATAATACACCCCGCATGTCTGCACACTGAAATAAATGCAGGACAAATCCATACACATCAAATGAACAGACAAATGAATGGATGCAGTAGCCTCCCTGCAAGCTTACACAGTATACAGCACAAACATCATATAAGGCCGAATCAATTTAAATTAAATTAAAAAAATTAAAAAAACACATTTAACTGAAATTCACAGCATGCAGGACATATAAAGCATGCATATTAACTAAAATGATTTAACACATATTGGTCCCTCACTCGCCATTGTCAGAGCAGAAAGGAACACACCATTTTGGGCCTTCATATAGGCTATTGGCTCACTTGACTTTACGAGGATTGACCTTTTATTTTTTTATTTAAGATGTGTCATCTTCTTGGAGCTGGGGGAGGAAAGGAGAATAATGATTAATACATTTGTGTTACAGTCAGCATACAGTGTGCATTGAAGGCATAACTCACCTCCCGCTCAAGTTTTTTTATTTCAAGGTCCAATTGTCCTCTTTTTTATTTTGGACTCCAGTGCAAGGTTTTCCATCTTTTTCTTCTTGTACTGTATATCTATATCTGCCAGTTGTATTTGACACCGGAGGTGGTTATTATTATTATTAGCTCATCTATTTATCAGAGTTATACAGTCTGATGGAGTTATATTTATACAGTTTCACTCATATCTGCAGTCCATTTCAATTAAAAATTCAGCTGATTCATAATCAGAGTACAACTGCGTTTTTGGAGATGTGAATTAACTATTTGGATTGTAATTGTGATGTTTCAGCGGAGCGGTGAGTGTGTAATTGTGCACTACTTACGCATTCAGGCGGTCAGCAATACTTTGCCACGCTTTTTCTCTTTGCTTTATCACTGTGGCGGTGTTGCCTTTCTTTTTAATTGTTTCTGCCTCCGGCGGGGAAAAGTAAGTGGCTGTACTTGCCATGGTGAATCAGTGAATCTGTGATCGGTGGCGGGGTCTATTTGAGTACGGTGGCCGGGAGGTGCAAACCAAAATTACAAAATGTGAAACACTTTTACGAAGCTTGAGACAAATTTACATTTTGTCTAATCATAAAACAAAATTACATTACCGAAACAAATTTACATTTCAGAAAACAAATTTACATTTCAGAAAACAAATTAACATTTCAGAAAACAAATTTACATGATAGAAAACACTTTTAAAAACGCTGAAACAAATTTACATTTCAGAAAGCAAATTTACATTTCAGAAAACAAATTAACATGATACAAAACACTTTTACCAACGCTGAGACAAATTTACATTTCAGAAAACAAATTTACATTTCAGAAAACAACAAAACACTTTTACAAACGCCAAGACAAATTTACAAGTGGTGAAACACTTTTACAAGTCCCAAAACAAATTTACAAATAACATCAACCGGAAAGGGAATGTACCAACTCCGGGGTTGAACCGGAAGTGATAACCCAGCAGCGGCCAATTCGAGTTGTTGTTGTTGTTGATGGAGTTCATGGTGAGCTCAAGATGGACAGCCATCGAGTGAGGTTTTGCCTGTTTTATGGACAACATATGAGCCGTTTAACGCGGTTTTGTTCTTCGTGTGGTCGGTCTTTAGAGTTTTTAAGGGGCATGGAAGAGATCGACGGACCAGATATGCTGCAGCAGTGCATAAAATATTTTAATGAGGGACACTCGTACGTTGTAATCGTGGACATGATGTAATGTTTACACGGTGTTCACATCATGAGTAGAGGAGTAATCCTTTCTGCGATATAACCCGGCTCCATTCAGTTTGCTTTTCAGAGACCTCAAGCTGATGTGAACACCGTGTAAACATGACATCATGTCCACGATTACAGCGTACGAGTGTCCCCCATTAAAATATTTTATGCACTGCTGCAGCACATCTGGTCCATTGATCTAACCCGCAAGCAGCACTTAAGTGCTCAAATTACGTTAAAGCACACCCTCGAGGGTAATATTGCGATTATACAACTAATACCAACACAAATAAAATGTATAATCAAAATATATCCATGTTGATGGACAATTTGCTCTCAAATTTTAAAGGTTTTTGCAAGTGTGCGTCGCGTTTCCATGGAAACACATGGGGTCTGACTAATAACTGAAACAAAATCAGTCGTCAGTTGACTCATATGTGTAATGGAACGTAGTTTACCACTCCATCAAATAATCCAACCCTTAGTAACGACCTAGCAACAGAAAGGATTTTCTAGTCCCAGAAGAGTGAAGTCTGAGCTGACGTTCATGTTTTATCGCGATCTCGGAATTTCCCAAACTGAATCAATACTGCACAGATAAACAGAAATGGCTTATTTTTATCGCCCAAGTTATGACAAAGATGTTGATTATTTTTTTAAAAATATTTTTTATAAAACGTTTTCACCGCGGCCACAATAGTGTCTCTCACACTGAAGGGAAAATAAATAATAGCCGGGGCATTTATGTGTTTCAATCACTTAACAGACAAGGCGTTTATTTGGGACCAGGGGGCAATTTGGGACAGGCGTTTAATTCCTTCCTCTCAAAAATCCGGGATGAAAATGTTACAAACTTCGCCAGCTTCTCAGAGAATTCTCCGGCATCCTGCTGGGCAATAGTTGTCTTCTGCAACTGAAGTTGTTACGGCGGAGGAAACGATTCAGCTGACCAGCACTCGCAGATAATTCCTCATCTGTGCTGTCACTCACGGTGGCGTACATTAGTTTCTCCATCGCCCTGATCATTTTGTGGGACACTCTCTCGTGGCGTGCCCGTTTGCTGATGACTAATTCCCGCATGTTTATCTCAGGCTTCTCACTAGCCTTCTTCCTCCCTCCAGCAGGCAGCCTGGCCCTGTTGCTGTCCTCCTCGGACAGCTCCGTTTTTTTTTTTTATCGCCAATCTCTCACTCTCTTGGGGTCGACAGAGAAATGTCTAGCGGCTGCTTCTTCCGACTTTTCCTCTGCATATTGTACGGCAGAAAGTTTGAATTTCAAACCGTACTTTTTTATGTATTTATTTTTTGCTCCAGCTCTGACAGTTACTATGTTGCCATGGACAGGGTTCGTACGGGTGCTTGAAATCCGTGAAAGTGCTTGAATTTTAATGTTGTGTTTTCAAGGTCTGAAAAGTGCTTGGATTTAAGTTTAAGTGCTTGAAAGTGCTTTACATTATAATTCTGTCTTTCACAAAATTGGGATCAGATTGGATAGCTTGCTTATTACAAGGAAAAATAAAATCAGTAAGAGAACCGTATTATATGTGGAGATGTTTTCTCCTGGGCTCCGCTGAGCTGAGTCTGTGTGTGACCCCGCCCCCTTCGAAAACAGACAGCAGGAGATGACAAAATGCCGGGGGGCTGCCGTTTTAATGAGCGTTGGCTTGAAAATGATAACTACAAACAATGGTTAAGATAAGGACTGAATCAAAGAGTGGCATCATGCAAGGTCTGCAAAAAAGATTTGCAGATTTGTGCAATGGGAGAGTCTGCGCTCTCCAGTCACATAAAATGTAAGTTAAGACTCTTTGAGTAACTTAGGCCAACGCTGCACTTTAACACTTTATGTTAACCGCTAACGTTAGCTAAACCATAACACGCTAAAGAGTAATTGATGCACCATTAATCACGTTAAGTGACCTCGTTAAGTTAGCGCCTGAATGTCTGTGTGTCGTTACACATGCAGCCTGGTAGAAAGATGGCTGAGGAGAAGGTCAAATTTGATGCAATTTGGACTGATGACACGTTCAATATTAACAAACTTTGATGAATAAGCGACCAGCGCTCTGTGTCAGCAGCAGGAGAGATGCTCTGTGCAGCACAGTAACACCAGAGCTGAAAGTGCCAGCGTCAGAAACGGGACTGTTCAGTTTGTCTCTGTAACGTCACACTAGTCACGTGTGAAAAGGAAATGTTCACTTTT
This sequence comes from Sparus aurata, assembly GCF_900880675.1. Classification (NCBI taxonomy): domain Eukaryota; kingdom Metazoa; phylum Chordata; class Actinopteri; order Spariformes; family Sparidae; genus Sparus; species Sparus aurata. The sequence goes on along the minus strand of NC_044205.1, from coordinate 830,715 downwards.
CTCCACTTTTCATGACTTACTTCTAATAAAGTAAGATTAGATGGCAAGCCGAGATTTCTTACAGATAGGTGACACATTTTGACAGTGTTGGGCAAGTTACTCCAAACATGTAATGCATTATTTTTAGGGCCCGAGCAGGGAACCTGCAAGGACCCTATTGTTTTTCAAATGATTTTTATTATTAGGGCCCGAGCAGGGAACCTGCGAGGTCCCTATTGTAATCGTAATGATTATTCTGATTCTTCTTTTTTTTTTCCTTTGTCCAAAATGATCGCATTTTTCACTGCCTGAACATACCCCAAAACTCACCAAACTTGGAATATAAGTCACACCTGGCAAAAATGTTATAATCTGTTGTCGTCCTGAATTTCCACCACTAGGTGGCGCTGTTATTAAGGAAAGCGCGTTTTCGCTAATAACTCCCATATACTTTGTCGCACATTCAAAAACCATATATCCACGCGTTCAGTGAATTGTGCGACAGAATAATCATTACGATTACATTAGGGCCCGAGCAGGGAACCTGCGAGGTCCCTATTGTAATCGTAATGATTATTCTGATTCTTCTTTTTTTTTTCCTTTGTCCAAAATGATCGCATTTTTCACTGCCTGAACATACCCCAAAACTCACCAAACTTGGAATATAAGTCACACCTGGCGAAAAATTTTATAATCTGTTGTCGTCCTGAATTTCCATCACTAGGTGGCGCTCGCTAATAACTCCCATATACTTTGTCGCACATTCAAAAACCATATATCCACGCGTTCAGTGAATTGTGCTGAATCTCGTGGTATAGGCCACGCCCATTTCCGCCTACCGTTTTTTTTCGCTACGTCGCGAAATGTTGAAAACCTACTTTTTCGAACTCCTCCCAGGCGATTTCACCGATTTGCACGAAACTTGGCACACAGCATCTGTGGACCCTCCTGACAAAAAGTTATTAAAAGAATTTTGATAGGCCACACAATACTCAAGTTAATAAATAACAACTTCCTGCAGATTTGGTTACAAACAGGAAGTGTTGCATATCTCCACATTGGTGTGGTCTAATGAAATGAAACTCAGGATACTACTTCCCCATGAGCCCCTGAGGCCCTGTGCAAAATTTTAGACGATGTCCACAAGGTGGCGCTCTTTAAATTGATGTATTTTATATCTCCACAACGGTTTATCGGAATAAGACGAAACTTGGTACATTTATTGTCAGTCCCCTCCTGAGGACATCTGACGAAGGGTTTACCGATCCGCCACTAGGTGGCCCTCTGGTGTCACTTTAATTAGGGTCTGAGCAGGGAACCTGCGAGGTCCCTATTGTAATCGTAATAAGGGCCCGAGCAGGTCATCAACCTGTGAGGTCCCTATTGTAATTAGGGCCCGAGCAGGTCATCGACCTGTGAGGTCCCTATTGTAATTGGAAGGATTATTCTTGGTTATTATTTTTCCGTTGCGCTTTAACTGCAGTTTTGGAAGCCTGTACATACCTCACCAAATTTGGAACATTCATCACGTTAAGCGAAAAATTTGATAATTTAATGTCGTTGGGCGTGGTCGTGACCTGCGGGCACTGTAGCGCCCCCTAATGTTTATCTCCACCTCCCACAAGTGCGTAGAAGAACGAAATTCAATTTGCAGATTCCTCATGACCAGACGCACAAAAAACCCAGTGGGACCCCTAGTGTCACTCCAACAGGAAGTCAGCTATTTAGATGTGTGGCGGCGTTTTTGTCCAATTCATGCCTACTTTGAAAATTATCTTGTCCTAGAGCTTAAACACCACAGTCTTCAAATTAACTCAGTAATTTTCTTCATGCCTTGGAGAACAAAAGTTATGGAATTCATTCAGCTGCGCCAAACTTTAGTGGGCGGGGCCATGGAAACCATTTTTTCCTCACGCCGTCAAGCATCGAGACTTTATAACTTCAACATACAATTTCCTATCCACACCAAACTGCTTGTAACTGTAGAGGCTGTCTCCCCGAACAAATCTCAGCATCAACACTAAGTCGGCCATTTTGATTTTGGCCGCCATGTTGAAATATTGCCAATCTTCGTACTTAAATTAGCTCCTCCTACAGATGTAACGCCACCGACTTCAAAGTCACTCAGTAGCATCCTCTGACGTTGAAGATGAAAAGTTATGGAAATCTTTATCCTACGTCATACCTGCTGGCCACAGTGGAGCGGGCAATTCGAATCATTCGCCGTAAAGCATCGTGTCCTCATAACTTCTTCATACAATGTCTTATCTCGGCCAAATCTCTCAGGAATGCAGAGGGAGTCGCCCTGATGAGATCTGTGTAGTCATGGGGCGTGGCCGTGACGCGTGGGCTCTGTAGCGCCCCCTATTGTGATGCCCCGCCTCCTACATGTAACATAGAAGGACGAAAAAATGGTACGCATATTCCTCATGACCGGACGCACAAAAAACCCATTTGGACTCCTAGTGTCAGTCCAACAGGAAGGCAGCCATTTAGATGTGTGGCGGCGTTTTTGTCCAAATCATGCCAACTTTGAAAATTATCTTGTCCTAGAGCTTAAACACCACAGTCTTCAAATTAACTCAGTAATTTTCTTCATGCCTCGAAGAACAAAATTTGTGGAAATCATTCAAATGCGCGATGGTTATGTTGGCCGTTCGGTGGAAACCATTTTGTCCTCAAGCCGTCAAGCATCGAGGCTTTATAACTTCAACATGCAATTTCCTATCCACACCAAACTGCTTGTAACTGTAGATGCTGTCTCCCCGAACAAATCTCAGCATCAATACTTAGTCTGCCATTTTGCGTTTGGCCGCCATGTTGAATTACGCCAATCTTCGTACTTAAATTATCTACTCCTACAGATGTAACACCACCGACTTCAAAGTCACTCAGTAGCATCCTCTGACCTTGAAGATGAAAAGTTATGGAAATCTTTATCCTACGTCATACCTGCTGGCAGTTGCGGAGCCCGCCATAACAATCCTTCGCCATGAAGCATCAAGTCCTGATATCTCCTTCATACTATTTCCTAGCTCGGCCAAATCTAGAGGGAATCTCGAGGGAGTCGCCCTGAATAGATCTTTGCATCAATGCTGTGTCATATCCATAGCCCTACCCACTGGAAACATAAATTAGTTTTAATCTCATTCCATCAGGGCTCCTACAAGCTGTGAGTGACACAAGTCGCCACTAGATGGCAGTGTTGTCTTTCAAGTCACAGGTGTCCTTTGTGCTTTGCAACCTCTGGATAACCTCTAAATTATTCCATTCCATGGCAGGAATTCAGCCTCAAATGTATCAGATTTTATCGAAACTTCATAATGTGGCTGCATGCACTTTATGGAATAAAAACTAGCAAACAAAGGAGACATTAGATCAAAAGCTTGACATTCATAGACAGCCATACATACATTTTGGTAAGGAGGCAAGTGAAGCATCATTTGACACTCATTTATCTGCAGTGATGACAAACATAGTCAGATGTACATGGCATTTGCAGGCAGTTTTGTCTGACTTGCACATTACAAAATGGCATAATTGGACGGTAATGTTTAGAGCCACATAATGGATAAGTTAGTGGTAGTAAACTACAGCACACAATTTTCAATCAAGCCAATTTGCTAAGAATGCCATTTGTGTGTTGTGTCTGCCCTCTCAGTGTGGCACACAACAAGATGTGTGTAGTTGTGTTTCCGACCAACGTTTCCAAGATGAACAAAGTGGCTTCCCCTGCCATTTTAAACAACTGAGTGATTTCTTTGGATAAAAGTCCCATATTATATTGTTTTTCATCAATGTCACACAGCTGTCAGAGGTCCAACAACTCTGTATTTGTTATTACCCCAAACACATCCGTGGTCCTGCATTCCTATGAAGGTAGATTTGTGTCTTTATTATTCAATCAAAAAAAAGTTTGCTTCAATCAAAATATATATTTTCAATGAAAAAAGCCTTCACTTCAATCAAAAAAACCCTTTTCAATCAAAGAAAAAAAGTGTTTGAATGCAAAAATATAGTTGAGATTCAAAAAAATGCATTTGAACACTGACTTTGACTGAAAATGTTTTTCATGTTTGAAGCAACTTTTTTGATTTAAGTAATACTGTTTTGTGTTATTATGGGTAGGACATTTGTGTCTTTATAATTCAATCAAAAAAGAAGTGGCTTCAAACAACAACAAAAACATTCCCATAAAATAAATCACTTCAATCAACAAAAAAAACTTTTTCAATCATAGATAAAAAGTTTTTAAATGCAAAAAATATTTGAGACTCAAAAAATAGCATTTGAACACTTTTTTTGATTGAAAATGTTTTCTTTGATTGAAGTAATCTCTTTTGTGTTTGGGCCATATTATGGGTAGGACATTTGTGTCTTAATTATTCAATCCCCAAAAAGTTGATTCAATCAAAAAAAATATTTTCAATCAAAGAAAAAACTGTTCAAATGCAAAAATAAAATTGAATCCCCCCCCTAAAAAAATTTATAAAGTAATTTGAAGTGTTGTTTTTTATTGAAAATATTTTTTTCGATTTGAAGTGATTTTTTCTTTGAATGAAGTGAAAAAAGTTTTGAAGTCGTGTTTTTTAAATTGAATTATTTTGACACAAACATCCCGCAGTGGGCGGGTGCTTCCCCATTGGTCAGACATGTTTGAGTGACAAGTGGCTACACCAACGACGTCTTTCTGACAAGGAAGTCATGGCCGCCAGCAAGCCAGGTAGCAGTGGTGCTGGAGTTGTTAACTACAGCATTAAAATGATTGGTGTCATGTTATTTGCCTACTCTGTTTGATATTTCAATTAAACATGAAGCTTGCTAACTTAGTTCACGTTGACTAATTTGTGTGATGGTGTTAGATATCTAACGCCGTCAGATTGTTAGGCAGGCTAGCTAATAACGTTAGCCGATGGCCCTGCACACTGAATGACCTAAGTACAGAGGCTTGCTATGTGCTAGTGCAATGCTATGTTATAATAAGTAACGTCATTAGCGGTCAAACAACAGTCCACAGGCCAACTGTTGCCCGCAGCGCTGTCTGTTTAGCAGCAACAGATCATGCAGAGCCTGAGTCTATCTTCTCACACAGCCCAGTGCAGTGACTGCGGTCAAGCCAGCCGTGAACAACGACCGAGCAACGGGGCTTAATCCGCGGCGCGTTTGGACGGCGGCACGCCCCGACGCGTGCGCGGACTGCGAGGGCCCGTTCATCACTGCTTGCAGTTTTAATTAGGGCCCGAGCAGGTCATCGACCTGTGAGGTCCCTATTGTAATTGGAAGAATTATTCTTCGTTATTAGGGCCCGAGCAGGTCATCGACCTGTGAGGTCCCTATTGTAATTGGAAGAGTTATTCTTCTTATTAGGGCCCGAGCAGGTCATCGACCTGTGAGGTCCCTATTGTTATTGGAAGGACAGAAATTATTATTCTTCTGGGCTTTGACTGCAGTTTTGGACGCCTGAACATATTCAAAAACTCACCACATTTGGAATATACATCACATCTGGCGAAAAATTTGATAATTTAATGTCGTTGGGCGAGGTCGTGACCTGCGGGCTCTGTAGCGCCCCCTAATGTTCATCCCCGCCTCCCACAAGTGCGTAGAAGAACGAAATTCTATACGTAGATTCCTCATGAGCAGACGCACAAAAAAGTCTGGTGGGACCATACTGTCACTCCAACAGGAAGTCTGCTATTTAGATGTGTGGCGGCGTTTTTGTCCAATTCATGCCTACTTTGAAAACTATCTTGTCCTAGAGCTTAAACACCACAGTCTTCACATTAACTCAGTAATTTTATTCATGCCCTGGAGAACAAAAGTTATTAAAATCTTTCAGCTGCGACATACTTTAGTGGGCGGGGCAGTGGAAACAATTTTTTTCCCTCGCGGTCAAGCATCGAGGCTTTATAACTTCAACATACAATTTCCTATCCACACCAAACTGCTCGTAAGTGTAGAGGGTGTCTCCCCGAACACATCTCAGCATCAATACTTAGTCTGCCATTTTGCTTTTGGCCGTCATGTTGAAATATTGACAATCTTCGTACTTAAATTATCTCCTCCTACAGACGTAACGCCACCGACTTCAAAGTCACTCAGTAGCATCCTCTGACCTTGAAGATGAAACGTTATTAAAATCTTTATCCTACGTCATACCTGCTGGCCACAGTGGAGCGGGATATTCGAATCCTTCGCCGTAAAGCATCGTGTCCTCATAACTTCTTCATACAATTTCCTATCTCGGCCAAATCTCTCAGGAATGCAGAGGGAGTCGCCCTGATGAGATCTGTGTGGTCATGGGGCGTGGCGGTGACGCGTGGGCTCTGTAGTGCCCCCTATTGTGATGCCCCGCCTCCTACTTGTACATAGAAGGACGCAAATTGGTACGCACCTTCATCATGACCAGACGCACAAAAAACCCATTTGGATGCTTACTCTCACTACAACAGGAAGTCAGTTATTTAGATGTGTGGCGGAATTTTTGACAAATTCATGCCGACTTAGAAAATTATCTTGTCCTAGAGCTTAAACACCACAGTCTTCATATTAACTCAGTAATTTTCTTCATGCCTTGGAGAACAAAAGTTATTAAAATCTTTCAGCTGCGACATGCTTTAGTGGGCGGGGCGGTGGAAACCATTTTTTCCCCTTGCGGTCAAACATCAAGGCTTTATAACTTTAACATACAATTACCTATCCACACCAAACTTCTATTTAGTGTAGAGGCTGTCTCCCCAAATAAATCTCAGCATCAATACTAAGTCGGCCATTTTGATTTTGGACGCCATTTTGAAATATTGCCAATCTTCGTACTTAAATTATCTCCTCCTACAGATGTAACACCACCGACTTCAAAGTCACTCAGTAGCATCCTCTGACCTTGAAGATGAAAAGTTATTAAAATCTTTATCCTACGTCATTCCTGCTGGCAGTTGCGGAGCCCGCCATAACAATCCTTCGCCATGAAGCATCAAGTCCTGATATCTCCTTCATACTATTTCCTGGCTCGGCCAAATCTAGAGGGAATCTAGAGGGAGTCGCCCTGAATAGATCTGTGCATCAATACTGTGTCATATCCATAGCGCCACCCACTGGAAACCCACTGGAAACATGAAGTAAGTTTTATCGCAGTCAATTTTGGCGCCCTACATGCATGTACATGAATGAAATTTGGCATGCATGTGTGTTATGACAAGACGCACAAATGACTCATTTACACCCACACTCTCAGTCCAACAGGAAGTGGTCTATTTAGCTTAGAAGCACATGAATGTATGGTGTATGTGATACAAGTCGCCACTAGATGGCACTGTTGTCTTTCAAGGCACATGTATCCTATCTAGATAACCTCTGAATGATTCCATTCAATTCCAGTAAGTCAGCCGCATATTCATCAGATTTTATTGAAACTTCAAAAGGTGGCAGCATGCACTTCTTGGAATAAAAACTGGTAAACAAAGCAGAACTTAGATCAAAAGCTTGACACCGATAGACAGCCATAAATACATTTTTGAAAGAGGGCAAGTGAAGCATTATTCTGCACATATTTATGTGCAGTGATGACAAACATAGTCAGATGTACATGGCATTTGCAGGTAGTTTTGTCTGAATTGCACGTTACAACAGGGCATATTTGAATGGTAATGGGTTGAGCCACATAATGGATAAGTGAGTGGTAGTGAGCCACAGCACACAATTTTCAAATAAGCCAATTTGCTAAGAATGCCATTTGCGTGTTGTGTCTGCCCTGTCAATGTGGCACACAACAAGATGTGTGTAGTTGTGATTCTGCCCAACTCTTCCACGATGTTTCATATCGAAGTGAATTCCACTTCGATATGAAACAACTGAGTGAGTTCTTTGGTTAAACACCGCTACTGCAGGACGCTCGTCAAACCTGGTCACTTGACCGCTGTCCCTTTCCAAAAGGAAGAATCACATCTGGCTGCACTCCACTACCTATCTAAATCTGTGGCATTCCACTTCCATCCTCCCCTATGATGCGCTGCCTTCCTGCCTTCACGGTGACAACAGAAGGCAGTGTCTTATCTGCGCCGGTGGTCGAGTGGTTGGAGTGCATGCCACATACGCAGTGGACCCAGGTTTGAATTTAGGGCGGAGGAAGTTTACTGCAAGCCACAACCCCCCCTTCTCTGTCCCACTTCCAATCTAGAGAAGGCCGTAACACTTCACACAACGTAACGGTGCAGAATCGATTGTCAAAACGTACCCGATTGTTAAATGTTTTAGAAATCATTCACCTGCAGCCCATTAGGATTCTGTGGATTGCACGAAGTTGTTCTGACTTCACCTGAAAGCGCTTGATACTGGCAGGGGCAACCCACCGCGTTACAAACACATGTTGGGAGAAGAGGCTGATATTCACCCCCGGCGTGCACCGTCCAAAACGCAGGCGGTTGCCGCCTCCGTGAACAACGATCGAGGAACGGGGCTTAAGCCGCGGCGCGTTTGGACGGCGGCATGCCCCGACGCGCGCGCGGACTGCGAGGGCCCGTTCATCACTGCTTGCAGTTTTAATTAGGGCCCGAGCAGGTAGACCTGCGAGGTCCCTATTGTTATTGGAAGGACAGAAATTTTCTTCTCCAAGTTTGAATGCAGTTTTGGATGCCTGAACATACCCAAAAACTCACCAAATTTGGAATATATGTTACATCTGGCGAAAATTGCGATCCTGCATTGTCATTGAGCGTGGTCGTGACCTGCGGGCTCTGTAGCGCCCCCTAATGTTCATCCCCGCCTCCCACAAGTGCGTAGAAGAACGAAATTCAATACGCAGATTCCTCATGAGCAGACGCACAAAAAAGTCTGGGGGGACCATACTGTCACTCCAACAGGAAGTCAGCTATTTAGATGTGTGGCGGCGTTTTTGTCCAATTCATGCCTACTTTGAAAATTATCTTGTCCTAGAGCTTAAACACAACAGTCTTCAAATTAACTCAGTAATTTTCTTCATGCCTTGAAGAACAAAAGTTATTGAAATCATTCAGCTGCGCCAAACTTTAGTGGGCGGTGCGGTGGAAACCATTTTTTCCTAGAGGTGCTATAGAATGGCCCCTGTGACTCACTCACCGAAAATGACCACCAGGTGGCGCTATTTTCAATGCAAACGCGTTTTTGGCTCATAACTCCCACTTAATATGTTGCATATTATTAAACCTCATCCCTATGTGTTCCCTGCATGCAGCTGAATTGTTTGGTGTAGGCCACGCCCACTTTCGCGCTAACTTTCCGTTTGCAAAATCGCGACAAATGAAAAACCTACTTTTTCGAACTCCTCCTAGAGAATTTGACAAATTTGCACCAAACTTTGCATGTATCATCTGTAGACCCTCCTGACAAAAAGTTATCAAAAGAATTTTGATAGTCCTTAAAACGCCTGAAATATAAAATGACAAATTCCTCCATATTGTGTTGAAAACAGTCAATCTTGCATATCTTTACAAAATACTGTCCGATGATCACATAAATGTTCATGATTGTGTGGTATTGCCTAATGATGCACTGTGTAAAATTTGGTGCAAATCGGCCCATAGATGGTGCTCTGGTTGCAGTCTAATCATTTTGAATGGAAAGTAAATGGGGAAATCTTCAAGTCCTCTTCAAAACTCATCAACTTTCAACCTCTCCTTGTCCCTCATGCTTTGAGCTAAACACATCATTCTAACTTTTAAAGAGTCAGAAGACCTCAAACTATTGGGCATGTATTCAATTTTTAAAAATCTTTTACGGTTTTCAAATCATCACAGTTTTAGTTTTAAGGATTTTTAGGCCATTTTCTCATTTTATAATGGGTGTGTATTGCGTGAGCTACAGTGTGTGACATCATCGCAAGAATGGAGAGCAGCTGGAAGAACTGGAGAAAAAATTCTCTTCAGCTTGATTTGGATCCCACATCTTTTACTTCACATAGACAATATATACATAGACATGTAGGAAATCTTGTTGGCTTTCGGCTGATGGTCTTATTTTAGATGTAGGACTTACACTTTTGGCTGTAAAAGCCCCAGAGGGACAAGCACAACAGCAACTCCCCCATGAGCTGCAATTTCTTCCTCTTCTTCAGATTTCATCATGCAGCAGGTGACATCTCACATCCCATCAGTTAATCAGTTCTTCTCTGACCTGGCTGGCTTTTCTGGATTTTTTTCAAGATCTCCAGAGAGAACCAGTGTGCGTGACACAGTGGTGGCACACAGACTCCCAAGAGCAAACAGAGTGAGATGGAACATCCATATCTGTGCAGTGAACACTGTTTTAACACAAAGGTGACATCATCCAGTGTTTTAAAAGCATTAGGGGAGGTTGAGCCTACCACTGTGCAAGAAGCTAGAAGGTTTGTGAGGCTACTGGAGGATGATACTCAGCTTCTTCCTGAAACTATTTCATTGCATCATGTCTAGTGTGCACATTCTCTTCAGCCAGCTCCAGAGGCGGACCATCAACTCACTTTACTGCAGTGTGTGTGTGTGGTGCTGCCCCCTGCTGGTGAAAGTGTTTACTGCAAGTTTGTGTGTGTGTGTGTGTGTGTGTGTGTGTGTGTGTGTGGTGCCGCCCCCTGCTGATGGACGGGTTTACTGCAGTGTGTGTGTGTGTGTGTGGTGCCGCCCTCTGCTGGTGGACGGGTTTACTGCTGTGTGTGTGTGTGGTGCCGCCCCCTGCTGGTGGACGGGTTTACTGCAATGTTTGTGAGTGTGGTGCCGCCCCCTGCTGGTGGACGGGTTTACTGCTGTGTGTGTGTGTGTGTGTGGTGCCGCCCCCTGCTGGTGGACGGGTTTACTGCAATGTTTGTGTGTGTGGTGCCGCCCCCTGCTGGTGGACGGGTTTACTGCAGTGTGTGTGTGTGTGTGGTGCCGCCCTCTGCTGGTGGACGGGTTTACTGCAGTGTGTGTGTGGTGGCGTCCCCTGCTGGTGGACGGGTTTACTGCAGTGTGTGTGTGCTGTCGCCCCCTGCTGGTGGACGGGTTTACTGCAATGTGTGTGTGTGGTGCCGCCCCCTGCTGTTGGACGGGTTTACTGCAGTGTGTGTGTGTGTGTGTGTGTGTGTGGTGCCGCCCTCTGCTGGTGGACGGGTTTACTGCAGTGTGTGTGTGTGGTGCCGCCCCCTGCTGCTGGATGGGTTTACTGCAGTGTGTGTGTGTGTGTGTGTGTGTGTGTGTGTGGTGCCGCCCTCTGCTGGTGGACGGGTTTACTGCAGTGTGTGTGTGTGTGGTGGCGCCCCCTGCTGGTGGACGGGTTTACTGCAGTGTGTGTGTGTGTGTGGTGCCGCCCCCTGCTGGTGGACGGGTTTACTGCAGTGTGTGTGTGTGCTGCCGCCCCCTGCTGGTGGACGGGTTTACTGCAGTGTGTGTGTGTGTGGTGCCACCCCCTGCTGGTGGACGGGTTTACTGCAGTATGTGTGTGTGTGTGTGGTGCTGCCCCCTGCTGGTGGACTGGTTGGACGCGCATGGACTGCGAGGGCCCGTTCAACGCTGCTTGCAGCTTTAATTTTAACTTGTTACTGTCATTTCAGTAACTTTATTACATTATAATATTACTGTCTTTGAATAGAAAGGCATTACACTACTTACTTACTAAGTTACTTTCACCAAAATTCATAACCACCACCACTGAAAACAACAGTCTGTGAAGGGTTGGCCATGCTGAACATGAATTTCAGTGTTAAAATTGAAACATTTGGGGTGCACTACCTGTTTCAGTCCCATGAGAAGATTTACATCATCAATATGTGTCAAAACTTTTTGTATGTCAACACCCTGGTATCTATTAATATAAGGGAAAGCTGATTGTACCATACATTTTCTAAAAGCTTATGTCCTCTAGATTTGATTAAACATGCATGATGCATGGACATGTCCCACCTTCCTCTATATATCAGGGACAGTACAGATTCCTATAATGCATCTACATTGTATTGAACATTTTTGAAACACACACATAGATTTTCAATGTAGCCTGAATCTATTCATGGGGCAGAAGCTGGTCATGCATCCCAAAATGTTCAATGTTAACACTCAAATTCAGTTTGGGCAGACCTTTCAAAAGCAGCTGGTTGTGTGTGTGTGTGTAGCCTACATTGTAAGGCCCTTTAGCTAAAGTTTATGATTTTTTTTTTTTTTTTTCTGGATACAGACTGACATGAAACAGATTGACGTTATGTCGCTGTTCTGTTGGCTGTTTATATTATAGTCAGTAGCCCAGCAGCACTAACCTGTTGAGGCAATGATAGCTTACCTTGTTATTGCTAGCCTGGACAGGGATCTTGCACACAATTTTTCTAAAAGACGGAGAATCCACTGTTGAAAGTGGCAGCGTATCTTTGACAACATACTCTGCCACAGTCTCCTCACTTCTCAAGGTTCAAGCTTCGCAGAACGGGAGAATGTTAGTTTTTGCTGTTTATTTTTTTCTCCGCTCTCATCCTCAGTTTGCTTTCTTTTGGTTATAAGCTTAATGTTAGTGTGGCACCGCTCTAGATGTTTTGTTAAATTACTTGTGCTATTTCGCAAGGTAGAGAGATCTTTTGGTTTTGCACATTAAGTGCACTTAACTATAATGTTCTTCACATCCTTGTCTCTGAGGAACTGAAAATAATGAGCGTATGTCCATCTCGCGAACGTAGAGTCCAACTTGTCTGCTGCTGCAGTCGTCTTCTCCTCAATCAATAGTTCTCTAGCACTAACAGGAAGTTGTTGGCGAATTTGTATAAAAACAACACACCACTTAATTTCGGGTTTAAAATGCATTGTAACGCGCATTATGGGATTTGTACCGAGTAAAATAGTTTTTTTTGTAATGCCTTACATTACTGCGTTACAGCAAAAAGTAATGCATTACAGTAATTGCATTACTTTTCTAACGCGTTACTCCCAACACTGCATTTTGAAACATAAAAATGTATGTAAAAAAGAAAATTACAGGGTGCTCTCAGGTCTCTCTTTGTCTCGGTGCAACTGTGCCTGAAGAACGCCAAGTGGCTTCCATTTTTTTGTATAAAAATTTGTGTTCTCCTTTAATTTCTAAACTTTTTGCTATCATAAAACATAATTTACAGCATAAAACAATGTACATAATTGTGATAAAAAAGTGGAAAAAAAATGAAAATGAGTGTATATTCCTGTAGATATGTATTTTACCCCAGCGAGAAGGTGCTGGAAAAATGTGAAAATGACCCTTAAAAGTGCTTGAAAAGTGCTTGAATTTGACCTTGAAAAATGTGTACGAACCCTGTGAAGGTGAAAACCATGCTGACGATGAAGACGTGATGGAGGGGAATAGTACTCGAGAAAAGACACCTGAATTTCTAGTGGTATGTAGACAGTGGTTCAAGAACACATTGCTAGTAGTTACTGTAAGCTCATTACATAAAATTAAAGCATTTAGAGGCAATTCCACATTATAGTTATACATATGTGCTAACTGTAGCTGTTGTTCCCATCCAGTCTGCAGATATATTTCTACTGTGCCTAGATCACCTGGGGAAGCTGCAGTTTGTTGCCTAACAATGTTACAATACAATTGCATGATGTGGAGTTGAGGAAGCACATAGTGAGGCAGCCTGGGTTATAAGTCTAAATGGGTTAAATGCTTCAAGTATCATGGGTTAAATTGCATTTTTTGTAAATTACAATTTCTAGTGTAACCCTTAGGAAAGTTACTTTCTAGGCTATGAACCAATTGTTGTGAATTTTGTTGCTACTCATTCTCAATTGATACATGCTTTTTCTATCTTTTTCTATAGGGTAGTGAAGACCAAGCAGATGGTGACAAGCCCCTGTATCCTGGTGCACCTGTTTCAAAGCGAGAAAGTGTATTGATGCTGATGTCTTATGTGCTGCGGAACAATTTAACGGGCAAAGCACTTACTCATTTACTGGAACTGTTCAACCTGATGTTTCCAGGTCTAATTCCACCCTCACATTACCTTTTCCACAAAGAATTCGGAGGTTCTTCACAGTCTGAAGTTCACTTTTATTGTGAAAAATGTTTAGCATACCTTGGCATTAGTGCAGACTGTCCCTCTCATTGTACCCTTTGCAACACAGTATTTGATGCCAACACAAGTTTAAAAAAGGGCTTCTACTTTCTTGTAATTCCACTTCATGCACAGATTAAACAACTTCTGCAGGAACATGATGTCAGTCTTACTGAAAAACGTAGATCCTCTGGTGTTTTAACTGACATACAGTCTGGTGGAGAGTATCAAACATTGTGTGACAGTGGAGTTCTTGGAAAAGATGATTTGACTCTGATTTGGAATTGTGACGGTGCACCAGTGTTTAAAAGCTCCAAATGCAGCATTTGGCCGATTCAGTGCCAGATAATTGAACTGGAACCAGAAATGAGAAAAAGGCACATTTTGATGTCAGCATTATGGTTTGGGCCAACTAAACCATCCATGTTTACATTGCTGACACCATTTGTGAAAGAAGCTTCATTATTGGAGACTGAAGGTATTGACTTGCAAGACAGACAAGGACACGGTCATGTTTCCAAAGTATTTGTGCTGATTTGTAGCTCTGATTCTGTGGCTCGTCCATTGCTTCGCAACACTAAACAGTTCAATGGTTTTTATGGCTGCAATTTTTGCTTGCACAGAGGTGGTAAATCATATCCATACGAACAACCTGAACCCCCACTTAGAAATGAGAGGGATCATTTCAGTCATGCAATGTCAGGTACAACTGATGAGCCAGTGTATGGAGTCAAAGGGTCATCTCCTTTAATGCAACTTCAACACTTCCAAATGATAAATGGCTTCATTCCTGAATGTCAACACAATGTGTGCCTCGGAGTCACTCGGCAACTGTCTACACTGTGGTTTGATACATCAAACAGTGATTCCCCCTGGTACATGGGTAAAGAGATTGATGAAGTTGATAGGTGACTTGTAAAAATCAAACCACCTGTTGAGATTACTAGGACACCAAGGTCACTGACTGAAAGGAAGTTCTGGAAAGCTTCAGAGTGGCGAGCATTTCTCCTTTTCTATTCTCTACCTGTATTGAAAGGCATACTCCCTGCAAGATTTTGGAACCATTTGTTCCTACTGGTGTTTGGCATATATACATTATTGCAGGATACTATAAAGACCGAAAGCATCCTGATAGCAGAGCTAGCTCTAAAGAAATGTGTCATTCTGTTCCAAAGACTGTATGAAAAAAACAACATGACCTTTAATATGCACTTGCTAACACACACTGCTCAAAGTGTCAAACACTGGGGGCCATTATGGGCTACATCAACCTTTTCATTTGAATCCAATATGGGCACTCTCATGAAGTATTTTCATGGAACACAGTATGTCCCCTCACAAGTAGTCAGAACATTTCTGTTCTGGAGAGAATTGCCAGAAAGGGCCAAGAACACTATCCACCTAGAACATGAAAAGGTTCAATCTTTTGTTGAAGAACTTTACTTCAGTAAAAGAAAAACAGAAAATTGTGAAATACTAAATGAAAGTGTCAGAGGTTTTGGTCATCCCCCGGTGCAAAAAAGCATTAAAATGTCATATAGGCTTGCCATTGCAAAATTGTGTGGAAATCTAAGCAACTGCTTCTGGTCTTTCAACCGTTTTTTGGTTGATGGAGTTCTGTATCACAGTCAAAACTATGACAGACTGAAGAAGAGATACAACAGTGCTGTATGCTTGAAAGATGGTACATTTTGTTTAATTAATGACTTGGTTATTTTTAGACAAATGTGTTCACATCAAATTTCTGTATTTTGTTCATGTGCCAAACTATGTTGTGTTTTAGTTGAGGTACTTGCTAAATCAGACAGGCCTGTATGTAAAGATTCACAGATCAATGTACAAAGTACTTTCATGAGGTTAAAAGAACTGAAACTGTTCATGCTGTCTGGCCCAACATGATTAAAACAAAATGTGTTATTGTTGAAACAGATGATGCTGTGTACATAACACCATTGCCAAACCCTTATGAAAGGGACTAGAACTTGATCAATAAAGTCAAGTCAAATGTTTCTCTGTTTTTGTGTATGTTTTTAAGGTACATAAAGATAATGCAATTGAGCACACATACTATTTACTGTAAACTTTTAAACTCCAGCACTATATGATCTTGAACATGTAAGTTTATAACATGGGTAATACCTCAAAGCAAATGTGTGTAGTGAAAAACATTTTTATTCTGCTAAATTAAATGTAAGCACAAGTCAATGACTTGACCTTATTCTGTACTTGGATCAAGATATACTAAGTATAAGTACTTTGTGGCCGAAAGAAGCAAAAAAGTATACTAAAGTACAAGTATAAGCTTTAGTATTAAAGTATAAGTGTAAGTCTAAGTATTAATGTACTTGGTCTTAGACTATTCTTTATACTTTTCAGTGTAAGCCAAGTATACTTCACTATACTTTTCTTAAGTATATAAAATATAGTACATAAAAAGTACACTTCAAGTATACTGCCTCAGTTTTAGTATAAAATAAGTATACTTGTAGTACACTTGAATAAACTACTTTTTGCTAAGGGTAATCATGCATTCTTCTCTTAGCTTCTTCAATCATTGTTACATTCACAGAAAAATCATATTTTAATCTGTTTTAACTTAAATGACAACCTCTATTAGAGAGCTGTATGAATTGTTTTTAACTTATAATTAAACTTTTAACCAGGACATTTGTATTAAATATTAACCATTAACTTTATATATTAAAGTCACTTAAAACCACACAAAATGCCTTTTTTTATATTCACAAACATACAAATGAAATGAATGAAATGACCAGCCTCATCTCTGCTCCTCTGTACCGACAGGACGGTTGGGCTAATGCTAATTAGCGTTCCACTAGCTTAAACACGCTATATCAAAACTGTTCAAAACTGTAAAAGTTACGGTCTAAATCAAATACTAAACATGTCATGAAGCGACAACAAATGACAACAACAAACCTTGTGCCCTTTATCAGCCAGGTGCTAAGTAACTCATTTTCATTATGTTCAGCAAAACCTTGCAGGCAGATTTTCAACATGGAGACACACACGATTCACCAGCACACTTGGGCGCCGAAAAGGGGGGGATAAGGGGAAGGATTCTAGGGGCCCATCATTTACAGGGGCCCAGAAAGGCCCCTAATAAAATTGGAATACTGACAAAAATAATATGACACTAATTTGTTAGTTTATAATCATAAATGTGCATCACTTAATGCACTGATAAGTTTATTTTGGAAATATTTCTCTAGGCCCCCCCCCCCCCCCCCCGCCCCCTTACGTAAAATGGTTCGGTCCTTTCATCAATCAACTGAACTGCTGCGCGGGTGCGTGTATTCAGTCAGTAAGGAGACGGAGAGAAGGGAAAATGCCCCAGAAGTCGGGTAGCCAAAAAAGGAAAGACAAAAAGATTAGGCAGGAGAGAGAAGCAAAGGGGTGTCAGTATGTCACCCAGTTTTTCCAAAAACAAGGTGGGTTTTGTTCATGTGGTGGTCTGCTGTTTATCTTAACCTTGTGGTTTTTAAGCTAGCTCACTTTTCTCCCCATATTAGCTCATATTTTGGAAGAAAACTCTGGATTTTTAGATTTCACTGTTCACGTTTAGCAAGCTGCCCATATTTAATCAGTTGACCACCCCTCCTGTCAAAAATGATGCATGTTTGAACAGACACGTCAAGTGCAACAGCAGCCGCCGCAGCTGTCTGTGAGCCCCGTGAGCCACCTACCCCTGAACCAGCCACAGTACCCCCACCTACCCCTGAACCAGCCCCAGTAGGCCTACCCACAACTGAGGAAGGAGGTGAGCAGCTCTGTGTTGAATTAATCTGTTATTATGGAAAAAAGATAAATTGAAATTAATGAATAAAGATCATTCTGAAATAAAAACACATAGTCTGTATTTATTTCAGAATGATTTAAATGGTTTAAAAAGCATTTAGCCTATAACTTTATTTTGTTTTGTTGAAATTTAGCTATCACTGAAACTGAACTATAAACTCACTGAAATACTATGTTTGGTCAGTAGTTTGGGACTCTCACCCCTTGCTTTGCAGTAGGAAAAGAGGAGAAATTTGCTGGTGCTTGCAGACTAAGTGACTGCTCTCAATCCAATCAGAGAAACGTTAACAATATTAAATCGCAACGACCATAGAGCCTCATTTATGTTTTTCCACCCCAACTCTAATTCCACCACGTATAGTTTTAGAGATAAATTAGTATTATTATTATTAGTTTTAATAGATTTTTTTTTAACAAAATATAAACGTATATAACAAACTTAATAAAAACAACAACAAAAACATAATGTAAGACAGCATATAGTTTACATTGAGTGCAGTGGCTGGTCTAAGTGTGTGTGTGTGTGTGTGTGTGTGTGTGTGTTTGTGTGTGTGTGTGTGTGTGTGTGGGGGGGGGGGGTTGTGATGTGCATGTTTGAAAGAGAAATTGTGTGGTATTGCTATAATAGTAATTTTGGAGATAAATTACACCTAAATGCAGGGCTACAAGAGGGAGACAGTGAGCAGTGGGATACTGACAAATCACTGACAGTAAAACAGAATGGTGGGAGGAAACCTGAATCTGGTGATGCGATTTCAAATGGTATTACAGGAAATTCTATATAATTCATGTATGTCATGCATTTGTATTTTTCAGGTAATTTAATTAAAGAGAATTTTATATTTTAACCATTAAAGTTGCAGACTTGCAGACAATGAATCTAAATTCCATTGTATTCTGAGTGTTCAGTGCTTCCCCTACCAAGTAGCTGTCATGTTGTTCTTTTCACACATATAGGAAATTATAGTCAAAAATATAATTAAAATGCACAGTTTGATGTAAACAGCATAACAAATTTTCCCCGACCTTATGGCCGGCTATACAGGGGCCCAGTAATATTTCTTTTCATGGGGCCCAAAATCCCTGGCAGCGCCCCTGCCAGCACACACACCAGATGCTTTTTGTTCACAACCAGACGGTTTCAAAATAAAAGTCCCGCGTTTCGCGTCTCATATAATTAATTAAATAATAACCTGGCTTCAAAGAATATTAGTAAACTGAATGAACGGAACCAAGTATTTTATGTGGTGAAAATAACTAGTTAGCGAAAAAAAAAAAAACTCGCTTGCCAGCAACACGAAAAAAAACCGGCACCTGCTGCAGACTAAGACACAACTATTTGGCTACCACGTTAAGCTATCAAAACTAGATGTTGTAAGATAATAAGTTAAGTTTTATTTACCATTTACATAGTTTTCTCTGGTCTCAAGCTGGAGAGTGATGAACGTTCGCCTCAGCCCGTTCAAATCTAAAGCCCGCCCAAATCTGAAGCCCGCAGATGTCTTCAACCCAATCTGTTGGGTCAAAGTATTTAACCCAACCTTGGATAAAAACAACCCAATCAGCTCAAAATCCACAGCTACCCAGCAGATGGGTTATGAAAATAACCCAGCATTTTTTAGTGTGCATGATTGATTAATTTGCTGATTAATTGCTCCTAGCGTTCCTTAGTAACTGTTATTTTACTGTTATATTTTCAATAAACTATTATTTTAATGTCTGATGGCTTAAAGCCATGCTCTGTGTTTTTCTCCCTTGTAATATCTTGATCACTCTGCTTTGTTGTGGCTCATAGCGCACACATAAGCCCTCTCCAGGACAGAATGTGAGTGGGTGGGAGGCTGTGGATGTGTTATGAAGTCCTCATCAGAGAGACAGACAGCCTTACATCAGTTCCACAGACGCCAGTGCTGATGCTCCATACATTTCCATTCATTAGAGACACAGTGGAGAATGTGGAGTGGTTATGTGGCAGGGGAGGCATGTGGTTGGCTCGTTTAATCATCTCTTCCTGTTTATCTACATTTCAGGAGATGTTAAGGTTTTCTATATTACTCTTGTGTCTTACTGAATACTTACAGAACAGTGTAATAATTTCAGAATCAAATCAAATGAAAGCATTCATTTTCTTTCCCACTACAAAAAATGGAAGCTTGTGTGTTGGTTAACTCTACCAATGTTACACATTTAAGTGTGTTTACAGGCCTTGGGAAGTACTACTGCGTATGTGAATAAAGTGGACTGATCTGGTTTAACTGTAGTTTAGCAGTGGTTCAGTGCTTTCCTTGAAACAGCAACTACCAGTGCTTCTTTTCTTTATATACTGTAGGACACCGAACAGTCACTGATTGAAACAATAAAGCCTTATACATGATATATTATCTGAAGGCTCTTGTTTAATTCACTCCTGCATAGGTTGCGGCTGAAACAAAAAGTAAAAAATGTAATATATGACACAATGATATATCTAAGCAACACATTAATTTAATGTTGATGAAGGTTTTCTGTCATCCAGGTGAAAACGCCACCCATAGTTGGTTGTGAAGAGATTCTGACCACCGCTGCAGATTCCAACTGAAATCATCTCCTGCAACAGTCTTCGCAGCTCAAAGTAGGCAGAGACCATCTTTTATAACTGCCCCTGACTGGGTTTATTTTTAAATGAAAATAATAATTATTTTTATAATAATAATGATAATATTGGTAGTGATATTGATTGTAATTCAAAGTCAAAATTTTGTATCCTCATTCAGCATGAGTTATTGGTGTCTGTATTGGACAGGTTTCTTCCATAATTCCTCATTCATCATTCCAATTCACTATCATCATCTGTTTGTTTGTGTTCCTTAAATATTTGTATTAAGTCAATTAATACATATTTTAAGACCCAGTCGTTGTTCTGTGTATTTCTTTGAAGTGGAACACCTTTGGATATTTGACAGAAAACCTCACAAGTTATTGATATGATTAATTTTCCTCTTTGGAAGTTGTGCCCCCAAACTTAATCGTTGCCTTTGAGCAAGGCACCTCAGCAATACCCAGGATGTGAGCCAGCATTCTCCAACTGCCAGTCCATATCATTCTTTTTTGGTCCAAATGGGACTTGAACCAGCAACCTTCAAGCCAAGTCACTACGGACTGAGCTATTGCCACACAAACACAACTGTAAATGAATACTGATGTTGCTCTGTGTCAGCTAAATGTGTAAATAGAGTTTCCTATGAGTAGCAACTTTTCAGCTTGTTCTGCTTCTCCCTACTGGCTAGTAAAAACAATTGATGTTGGTTTGAAGCATAACAAATCAAATAATGACGACCTCAAGGTTGGTCCTGCATTATTCCTCAATCTTGATTGCGCCTCAATTGTGTATTAAATACAATTTGAATACCTTTATTTCAGTTTCTGTTGCATATTCCTTTATATATAATGTTTAATCAGTACATAGAAGAAATGGGCCAGATAGTATTGTATCTCATATCAATTACACTTTGTGACTCAGTTTGCTATGCATCATATTTTGAAGAGTGAGGTAGTGGCTAAAAGTAGATCATCACGTACATCATGATTTGGACAGTTGAATGGGGAATCCTAGGTAACCACTCTCCCATCAGCCTTACAGCCCACAGAGATCATGTAGGAGTGAAACAAACAGACCTTTTGTGTTTCAAGTTGATTCTCAGCATGTGCCCCATAACAGTCAGTGCTGTCCATTCTCTACCATAGCCACTCTTCATCTGTCTTTGTTGAAAATGATTACCGTGGTTTGGCTGCCCAACTGGTGTGTTTGCAAGGGCTCTATCTTTAGACTGGAGCTGCTAAAATTCACTTCAGCGGTTGCCATGGAGACAGGAGTGCCAGCCTAACTGCACTAGAGTAGTACCATTACACTGAGAATGAGGATAATGTTGAAATAATGATAATTACTATGCTATGAATGAGTAAAGCAGGGTCATTGGCTCTTTGCATTGCTAGTGCTTTGATGGTGTCATTAGATATGGTTGTGCTGATCATGACAAACATTTTAATCACATATATTTTAATTACGCTGAGCATTTGAATTACGATGTACATGTAAAAAGCACAATACGGACAAGATAATTAGCAAGAGCTATAAACTGTGCAGCGTGTCAGTTTCATGCTCTGTACTTAAAGTATGTTAAATAACATTGTCTCTATGAAATTAAAATAAAATGCTTTTGTCCAATGCAACATACAATAAGTGTTTTTTATGTGGATATGTCCATCAAACTTTATCAATTATGCTCAATTTCTTCAACTGCTACATTTACAACAATAAGAGAATACAAGACTGAGGAGAGGGTGTTTTTATTAGCCAAGGTACGACCTGAAAAGATTTGTTTTTAGTCTGAGATGGATGATCATTGATGTGTACAGTTTCTGCTGTCCTGCTGTCAGTAGGGAGCTCATTCCACCAATGTGAACAGGACAGCAAGCAGTCATGACATTGAGTGGTAGATTGCCCTCCCTTGTAGTGAGGGAGTAACATGGCAATTGGCAGTGGCAAAGTGTTGATGGGTTGGAGTGTATGGATGGATCAGCATTCACAGCATAGTCCACATAAATCAGTGGCTTGAATCCATTTTGAGCAGCCAACGGTACCTTAGCAGGTTGTGAAGGAGCAGTGAGTGTAGTGTGGGAGAACTTGGGAAGGATCAAGATCCACCGAGCTGCTGCAGTCAGGATAAGCTACAGGAATCAAATGGCACATGCAGGCACACCAGCCAGGAGTTAGTTGCAGGAGTGTCGACATGAGATAAGAGCCTGGGCTACAATCTGCGCACCCTTTGGATGACGATGGACATATCCAAGTACATTGTACTTTTAAAAGAAAAGATGGAGGGGGATGGAGATAAGGAGGGAAGGAACCAACTTCGGGACAAACAACGCCACCTGGGGACTTGCACCCCAGGATATAAAAATCAAAGTCTATAAATGGCACAGTGTCAAGACTGATGAGGCAGAGGCCTTAGATAAAACAATTGTTTTCATTTATAATGCTTTAAAGGAAACCTAAAAAGGAAACTGGAACTGCTGAAGAGATTTCAAACAAGGCGAGTACAAGAATATATTTTATTAGCAGAAACAATCTAAAAGAAGCCAACTATAACAATACTAAAATGCTAATGAAAGAAGTATAATAAACTAAAATCAGTGGGCTAGGTCAAGTAAAGTAAGAAAAGTACCATGTCTCACTAGTCTGGGGGGGCAACACTACCACAAAACATACACTAAAAGCACCCCTGTGCCTACTTGCATGCAACAGGAGTGAGGTTTCACTACGATGCCTAGCCTCCCACCTGAGGACACCCAGGCTGCACTGAAAATCAAGGGAACAAAAAAAAAAAAAACACTTCCTGAAACAAAGAGAATCAAAAGATAAGAAAAACAACCCAATTGATAATTAAACAATTTAAAAAACATACACATTCAAAGATAACAGAAATGTATTCAAAGTAATCTTACATCTGGACCAAGAGGACAAATCAAAACCATACAAAATCGGCAAATAAGTCCAAAACAGTGGAAAAAGCTGGTTTAAAAGGAAAACTAGGGAAAAGAAAAGGCAAACCTAACAAAGCAAAACAGAACACCAGCAGGTGAGTCTAAAACACAAAAAGGCACGTTAGTGAGGGGGACAACTTTAAACCACCAGGAAACAAAAAAATGGGGGCCCTACTCACCACCTTCAGCAGGCAACTACCATCAGGGACCAGTAAGAAGCTGGAGTGAGCCAGCCGAGGCCTTTTATACTGCACCTGGATAAGGGGGAGGAGCTTAGGGAGGAGTTTTGCTGGACTACCTGGGTTGCGTTCACAACACCTCACTGTGGTTCACTACATATACATATAACAAAAGGTGTCTTGCACCTGGTATCCTAGAGCTGAATACTGTTTTCTAATTACAAATAAAAAAAGGGTTATATGACGTATGTGGGAACCATTTTAGATAATTATGTGAATGATGCAATAAAGCTTCAGCCAGAAAAACTCCAGAAGGGGACCAACTAGTGCCATCAAACCTTTATGGACATCCTGCTATTATCAAGACGCACTGCCTGAAAAGCGTTGGAGGCATTCCTTCTCTCTGGTCTTTCTACCAACGGTGTACACATTTGGAGTGGGTTATGTTGCTATGGCAACAGCAACCTCTCCAATTAAAGCTTTTAGCTAGAGCAGTATTTCAAAGAGAACTCAAGAATGAGTCATATTTTTCTAACAATGATGTATGAGATGGACTGATGTCTTCTGCATTATAACATCTTTGATTGTTTGACAGCCTGAATTCTCAGAATTAGTGTGCATCATATTCTTAAAGCAGGAATGTTTGATCTTTATGGGTTCAGGATAACTGCAATTGAAAAAGGCAGATGAAAAATAGCCTCTTGGCTAATTCTGGCGCATTTACAGTAATGTTATTAATGTGCACTGTCCCTGTTTTCAAATTGAGTCACAAAGAGAAAAGCACGCAGATATATAGATACATGCCCATCCACACTTCTCTCACTCTTTGGAGCTAAATATGGAGAGGAGTGGTACACTAATTACGCGTCAGGATTAATGGCTGTGCATGTCCATCATGGACATGGACAGCTGAACACACACACATACACACAGACACACACACACACACACACACACACCCACATATTCACACACACACCGTAAGATACAAACCGTGCAGACCAAGCTGTACTTTTAGGTTTAAAAGACACAAAGCATTGCTTATATACTGATACTTGTACTCATTAACTTGTGAAGTTTGAAATTATCATAAAATATATATTGTTACCGTTTTAAATGTGAAAATTTAATCAGAACTAATACAAAAAGGGCAATAAATTAAATGTTTTCTTTATTTATCTGACCTGTTTGTATGTGGTGTTTTGTTTAAGCCTGTTTCCCATTTGATAAGTGTGCCATCTACTGACCTTTATCTGCACCACTGTATTTCATTGCAGAAAACTCAACTCTAACTGAAGGGAACATTATTGACTGGAGAACAGAGTTTTGACACAACATTGGAACATGGATTTTCCAGTTTATGAGAGGGCCAGGCCATTATTAAGTTGGGGAATGGCTGCTTAAATTGAAACTCTCGCCAAAATGCAACCTAGGCTTTTTTTGTGAATATATACGAGTCAAACTTTTGTGTAAAAACATAATTACGATGAAAGAGGCACTTTTAAGATTGACCGTATTTTCGTTTTCGGCTCAAACTCAATTTCAATGGGAATGCATGGGACACTTTTACGCTAGCTTCAAAATTGCTATTTTTAAAACACTAAGAAGGCTCAACGCAACATGAGACTTTGCTCGTAGAATCAGCAGGGCCTCTACACATGAACACGAGCATTGAGAACATTGTTTGTGTGCACAGAGTTTGTTAAAAAGAACGTTTTTGAACAACTCACCTTAGCAGTAGCTTGTTCCGCTAGCCATTGTCATGACAGCCCAGACGTACTCGGGGATCGACATGTCTGGGCTGTGTACACAAACAATGTTCTCAATGCTCATGTTCATGTGTAGAGACCAGTACCACTGCTCGCCATTTTGGTGCCCTAAGCATAATTCCTTTATGATTTAAGTTGTAAATATTAAAAAGGTGGCAAAGATGACCAACAAAATGAGAAATTATACTTGTGGCGTTATGTCAAGTTAGCATACTAACCAGCTAGCAGTGAAAACACCAACCCTACCCCTGTCCTCTGAGCTCCCAGCCCAGGCAGAGTCAACTAAGAGGGCTGTGGCTAACGGGGCTAGCTACCTAACAGCAGCTACTGTTGGCAGCAGTTAACAGTCACTCTGGTGATATGCCGATAATATGAATCTAACAGGTGGCTAACTCTCACGCATTACACCTTTAATTATGATTTCTTAGGTCTGCTTCTTTGCAGAACAACAGTTCACCTGACGCATACAAGTTGTTCGGGAACTGCTCTGCTCTGTACTGAGGGGTTAATGTCAAGTTTCTCAGTTTTTTCGCAGAGGAAGACGGGGCCGTGGGCAGCCGCTTTGCCATGCTTAATCTTGTTTTGACAGGGGAGCTCAGTTTGTTGTAGTGATGTGCGAGTCATGAATGAATCGTTCAAAACTCGAGATTCGTTTTACTGACTCTGGAGTTACGAGTCATTGTCTCCATTAACTCGTTCACTGACTCACTGCTGCTACCGCCAGCTGACAGCAAAGAGGAGACATGCCACACAACTGTTATTCTAACTGCACTTGCTTAGATGTATCAAGCTAATTGCTGTATTAGCTCCGATCATTATTTCAACTCAACCCACCTGTCTCCTCTCCTTTCTGCCCCGAGCTGAGCTGTATTACAGGCTGATACAGAATAAGAATGATTGACTGACCCAGTATGGAAGCGAATTTGTACCATAATTCAAATTAAAATGCATTAACAGAAATGCTTTTTCATTTTCAGAATGTAGCTGCATTTTTTGACTCATAAATAGAATTAGTAATAAATCATCCAAATTGCATTTTCATTTTCTTCTTCAAGACTGCTCATTTTGTGACTTCATTCAAATAATAAAGAAAAGGACATTTAAGATTAAATTTTTAAAAGATGTCCCAGCAAATAGGTACCAAAATTCAATTTGAAATGTCAAATTTGAAAATTAAAATGCATTAGCCGAAATGCTTTTTCATCTCAAAGTCAGAGCTGCATTTTCTGACTCATAAATAAAATGAGTAATAAATCATCCAGATTGCATTTTCATTTTCTCCTTCAAGACTGCTCATTATGTTACATAAATAAAAAGAAAACTGCTTTTTCGTTTTGAAGCCCACCCCCCGCAAAAAAAGGTCCAAAATTCAATTTGAATTCGCAATCCCAAGCAGCGCAGGAGAGTGACGTCCGCGGCCTCTCTTCTTCTTCAGCCCCCAGTCTGATCGACCGTGCTACGCATCTACGTTAGGGGGCAGCGGTGTGCTTATTCGACACTGGAGCAAGAGAAGGGACAAGAGGAGAGTGTGAAGGCTGTGTTGGTAGCATAGACTGTGGTCCATGTTTTCAGAAACAGCGGGGAAATCACCACCATGTCCAGTTCTGTACTGCGGTCAAGCCAGCCATGGTTCGCGTTTGCTTGGTTAAATCAGCCGCACATTTTTTTTCCAGTGCACAAATGCTCTAAAATTTATGGTGATTGTAATGAAGCCACTCTGAAGAGCTGCTGGCAGTGACTGTGAGTCAGACTGCAGTCTCACAGTCAGACACATGAAACACACACGGTACTTTACAGTCAGTATTGCCGGTAATAAACTGAAGGTATCAGCGCTGGACCGTACCTCGATGTCGCCCCCATATTGGATGTGGCAGCTCAGCCCTGTGAACTAATACAAGTTAATGGAGTGAACTTTATAAGGCTCCTTCTACAAAGTGCTATAAGCTAATGTCTCTCTCTCTCCCACACCCACGCACCTGCAGCGGGTTACAAAATCACCGGCCGCTTTATAGCCTGGAGCCTCGCGCCGCCCCGTTGCCAGATGATTTCGTGTACTACACGCGGTATTTGGTCAAGTCATAGTTTTGCCTAGACTAAAGCTTTTGTGCATTAACGTCTACCAGTGTTTCCCCCCTAACTCTGCTTTATTCTGCCTCCAACGACCTCCCGTGCCGCGACCGAGCCGAGACCCCGCTCCAGCTCCCAGCACCTCTGCACGCTCCACCTGCCCTGCGCTCCTCCGAGTGAGGACACGACTTCCAGTTCTCCGGCGCCCGGAGCGTGGCTTCCCTGTGCACACCCCCTACTACTCTGACTTTGTCCGTGTTACAATAAACACTCCTTGCATCCAGCTACAGCCTCCTGTCCGCTTCTGGGTCTCACCTGGGCTAAAGATGCCTAACATTAACAGATCAAAACAGAGTAAATGGCAGCTATCTGGTATCAAATCCACAGAGCGAGCGGCCGCGGTGTCCGCTCCTGCCTGCCCCAGCCAGCCCCAGCCAGCCCCCACACACCGGCCTGTCGCCTGTGCAGCTGTGTGGGAGGGGACAGAAGAGACCCCGGCGCTGCTGCAGAGGAGCCGTGGACGGCGATGACTGAACAGCTGGTGAATTACAATATAATCTATTTCTCGCCTTTCCCCCGATGATCTGAATAAGTCGCTAAGTTTGTCGCTAGTCGCTTTTTAGAAATAATGTCGCTAAGAGGGTCTGAAAAGTCGCTAAGTCTAGCGAGAAAGTCGCCAAGTTGGCAACACTGAAGAAGAGAGGCCGCTTGGGATTGCAAATTCAAATTGAATTTTGGACCTTTTTTTGCGGGGGGGGGGGGGCTTCAAAAAGAAAAAGCAGTTTTCTTTTTATTTATGTAACATAATGAGCAGTCTTGAAGAAGAAAATGAAAATGCAATCTGGATGATTTATTACTCATTTTATTTATGAGTCAGAAAATGCAGCTCTGACTTTGAAATGAAAAAGCATTTCTGCTAATGCATTTTAATTTTCAAATTTGACATTTCAAATTTAATTTTGGTACCTATTTGCTGGGCCATCTTTTGAAAAATAAACCTTAAATGTCCTTTTCTTTCTCATTTGAATTAAGTTACAAAATGAGCAGTCTTGAAGAAGAAAATGAAAATGCCATTTGGATTATTTATTACAAATTTTATTTATGAGTCAAAAAATGCAGCTACATTCTGAAAATGAAAAAGCATTTCTGTTAATGCATTTTAATTTGAATTATGGTACAAATTCGCTTCCATAGACCCAGTAGCTCTAGCTCACAGCTCACTCGCTCTCCCTCCCAGCTCGTAGAGCCCCTCCCTTACCTGAAAAACTCGCTGCTCCACACCGTTCAGGATTCAGCATCTCAGACTCACAGTTTGCATGCC
This sequence comes from Sparus aurata, assembly GCF_900880675.1. Taxonomy (NCBI): domain Eukaryota; kingdom Metazoa; phylum Chordata; class Actinopteri; order Spariformes; family Sparidae; genus Sparus; species Sparus aurata. The sequence continues at coordinate 802,062 of NC_044205.1, read as the reverse complement.
TACTAGTGATGGCTCGGTCATGAACAAATCAGTTCGAATGAACAACTCTTAAACGCGAACGAACTGAACTGATTCCCCATTTCAGTTCTCTCTCATTCGTTCTCACAGACCAGTCGCTGTTAAGTTATCAGAGTGGTGAGGAGGACTGAGAGCCAGCCAATCGTATGCGAGTGAGTCTGGGACACTGTCGTCGAATTTTAGCCAATGAGAAACAGGAAAGCATAGCAACCGTTTCCAAGAAAAAAAAACAACATTTCATTTCATTCGAAGCTCATCATTCTCGTTTGGTCACTGATTCCTTTTCTGTAGTTCTCGTTCAGTCAGTCACTCGTCCTTGGCTAGCCGGCTTTAGCTGTTAGCTGCTAACTGTTGTGTTATCTAAAAGTACACATAATCATGAAGTTGCAGGCATGTATTTGCATTAAACTGCAGTGTAAAGTTGACCATTAGCAAGACCGTTTGAGAATGAGGAGCTGAGAACTGTGCATGACATGATTCACCGCTCGTTCTCATTCCTTCACTGATTCCTCTCCTGTCATTCTCGTTCAGTCAGTCACTCGTTCTTGGCTAGGCGGCTTTAGCTGTTAGCTGTTGTGTTGTCTAAAAGTACACATAATCATGAGTTGCAGCTATGTATTTGCCTTGAACTACAGTGTTATGTTGACTGTTAGCACAATCGTTTGAGAACGAGGAGCTGAGAACTGTGCATTACGTGATTCACCGCTCGTTCTCGTTCCTTCACTGATTCCTCTCCTGTCATTCTTGTTCAGTCAGTCACTCGTTCTTGGCTAGCCGGCTATAGCTGTTAGCTGTTGTGTTGTCTAAAAGTATACATAATCATGAAGTTGCAGCTATGTATTTGCCATTAACTACAGTGTTATGTTGACCGTTGGCACGATCGTTTGAGAACGAGGAGCTGAGAACTGTGCATTACGTGATTTACCGCTGAACGACATTGTACAGGCAGCACGACTGAACGAACGAACAAACAAACTAGATGAACGATTCATCCTGCCGAACTGACCGACGGGAACTGAATCTCGACATCGAACAAAGAATTCGACCTCTAATGCCTACGCAGCTCACTCGCTCTCCCTCCAGCTCATAGAGCCCCTCCCTTATCCTAGAAACTCGCCAACTCGCTGCTCCAAGCCGTTCAGGACTCAGTGGCTGCAATTCGCAGCTCACAGCTCACTCGCTCTCCCTCCAGCTTACAGAGCCCCTCCCTTACCCGAGAAACTCGCTGCTTTGCACGGTTCAGGACTCATTGGCTGGAACTCGTAGCTCACAGCAGCTCACAGCAGCTCACTCGCTCTCCCTCCAGCTCGTAGAGCCCCTCCCTTACCCGAGAAACTCGCTGCTCCGCGCCGTTCAGGACTCAGCATCTCAGACTCACAGTTCACAGGCAGCTCAGCTCACTCGCTCTCTCCCCCCTTCCTGCTCCCGTGCTCTCAGAGAGCCGCTCCCTCACCTGAGCAGTGTGCTGCTCCGCTCCATTTACGGGAAGTCTCTGAGTCACAGAAATTATTCCCTATACAAAATCATGTCTTGCAAATGTATGTATGTAAATAAAAACTGAAAATAAACCACAGCTGTGTTGCTGTCCCTCTCATGCAGTTCCGCCCAATCAAGTTACTGATTTATTTAGAAAATGATAGTGTGCTGCACAGTCTGAGTGACTGACTCAAGTGACTCGAAAACCTGATTCACTTTAGTGAGTGACTCATACAAACTCGAGTCAGTAAAAGGAGTCGAGTATCCCATCACTAGTTTGTGGAGGGGGCTTGTTGTGCCACCCAGATTTGCTTCCCTCAGAGCAGTTTTCCCCAGACATACGTTCCTCTTCCACACGAAAACAGCATGTCAGTGAAATTATGTCAAATTCCGCGATATTCCGTGTTAAAAAGTAGATTCCGTTTTAATCGGGCAATTCTGCGATTACGTCCACGATTCCGTGATCGCGGAAATCATAGGGCCCTACATACATACATACATACATACACACACACACACCCTGGCTTATTATAGTTAACTAAATTAAATTCCCAGATAAAAACTAAACTACTTAATCCCTTGTTTAACTAATTAAAACTAAACTGAAATAAAAAGCAAATTGAAAAAACAAACTAAAATAAAAACTTATAACCCTGACACACTCACTTACTCCATTCTTAATTGTTTGAGCTGCTCTGTCAATGGCAATAAATGTAGTTATTTTTTAAAGTCATTCGGGACTTTATTATTCCTTACTTTTTCGTACTTCGTGTACGTCTTAAATTTTGTTCAGAGTGGTCTTAAAAAGGTCTTAAAAAGTGTTAAATTTGACTTCATACCTGTGGAAACCCTGCGGAAACCCTGGAACTCCTTTAATGACCAGAAGTCTTTCATTTGCCCTTTTCTTGAGCTGAACACTCATTTAGTCTATTTGCTTGTCCAGACCATGACACATGTAACAGCTCAGATGACAGCGCAGCAAGAGCTAAAGACACTGGACGACCACTGTCTCCTTGATTTTAAAGTGACAGTGCCTGTCACCATAGAGCTGCCCTGATCATAAACCAAAGATGACAACTAAGCATCTGCCCCTTCCTTGAAAACATAGGTCCCATTTTCCCTGTGGCTTATGATCCACTTATGATCATTAACCGGTCAGCAGGAGAGGGACTTTTTCTTTAACTGTAAACTTGGTCAACAGTTTGTGGACCACAAGGGTCAGCCCAGCTTACTAGTATTAGCTGGCCTTCAAATCGGTACCCACCAGACGCCACCAGTTCAATCCCAAGTAAGAAGCTGTAGTCTCTGGGCAGCTGCTAGATATTGTTAGAATGTATTCCATGAGCTGTGTCCAAAATCACATCATTAAAGGCATGTGTTAGGTCTGCAGGCTCGTCAACCATTTTCTTGTTCAAGTCTTGCGGCCACCCTCACTGGCCAGGTGTGATGTACCCACTGACTTCATTAACTCTTGCATGTCATGATCCATTTTGCCTTTTCCTCTCCCTCTACCCCCCTTATTCAATGGTGGTGCTCAAACTATTTTATATTTATTACAAGTATTATTATTTTTAACAATTACTATCAGTAATTATTTATTGATATTAACCAAAATTGAGCCTATCAATGTTCCAACACACATGAGGATGAACTTTACAAAATAAAAGAGAAAACAATAACTAAACCAAAACCAAACGAGGACATACCACACTGTTGTTTCTTTACACTCTGCTGATAATGTTCATTTTCAGAATCAGAATCACAATCAGTAATCCTTTAATGTCCCACAAACGGGGATATTTGTTTGTCCCAGCAGTCAAAGGACAGAATATTACAAAAGACAAAACCAATAGCAAAAATAAACAATATAAATAAAACGGTAAGAAATAGGAATAGCAATAGATTTGCATGTACTAACATGATATCGCACACCATTAACAGCAGTGAATTTGTACTAACAAATACAAATAATAAATGGTGTTAAGAAAATTGACCAGATAGTTCAAAAACAGAAATGAGTTTTGTACAGTCTTATTGCACAGTGCAGAGTGAGGTCTATAAGGAGCAGTGCTGGTTGTATTTGTTAATACAAAAGTCTGACAGCAGCAGGAGGAAGGACCTTCGATACCTCTCCTTCACACACTTAGGGTGTATCAATCTGTTGCTGAAGGAGCTGCCCAGTGCTGTGAAAGTGACCTGCAGGGGGTGGGATTCCAGCAGCAATGACAGCTTGTCCATCATCCTGCTCTCTCCCACCACCTGCACTGGGTCAAGAGGGCATCCCAGGATGGAGCTGGCCTGCTTGATAAGTTTATCAAGTCTCCTCCTGTCTGCTCCCCAGATGCTGCTGCTCCAGCAGACTACTCCATAGAAAATGGCTGATGCCACCACAGAGTAATTGAAAGAAGTCAGGAGTGCCCCCTGCACCAGTCGTCCTGAGGCCGACGGTAGCAGAGTCGTTAAAGATCTTTTGTAGATGCCAGTGAGGTGATTAGTGGTAGAAGTCTGTGGTGTACAGGGTGAACAGGAAAGGGGCCAGGACTGTTCCCTGTGGGGCCACTGTACTGCAGATTGTTGTGTCCGGCACGTATTCCCGAGTCCTCACATACTATGGCCGGTTGGTGAGGTAGTCAAGGATCCGGGATGTGAAGTGTTGGTCCCCCCCCGTGAGCTCCAGCTTGTCCTCCAAAAGTGCAGGATGTATAGTGTTAAAAGAACTGGAGAAATCAAAGAACATGATCTTCACAGTGCTTCCAGGCTTCTCCAGATGAGACAGTAATTTGTCCAGGAGGAAGATGATGGTGTCGTCCACTCCGATGCCAGGTTGATATTCAAAAATGTCGGGGGGGGCAGTGGGGGGTGTCTGCGACATGAAAGCAGTGGAAAGGGAGGTAGAGGTGAGAATGGGGCAGTAAGCAGGGGAGAGGTGGACGGCAGCAGAGATGACTGGGCCGGGGGAGGGGTGGATGTCTGGCCAAACCTTTTGAAGAATAGGTTCATATCGTTCACCCACGTCTGATCCCCCACAGCCTGGGAGTCTAGTTTCCTCTGCCCTGAGATGGTTTTAAGGCTTTTCCAGACTCCACTGACGTTTCACACTCTGCTGATAATTTTAATTTTTTTAATGATTTAAACTAAAATTCTGGCCTATCTTGCACTTTGCTCCTTGAAGATGGTGAGTGAGTAAAATATCAAATATCTCTGAATGAGAAATGGATGAGAAAAGTAGGACAGTGTATTGCTGTTTATTGCAGCATTCATGCAGCATGCACCTGTATTGTGTGTGTGTGTGTGTGTGTGTGTGTGTGTGTGTGTGTGTGCGCGCGCATTTGTGAAGCATTTGTTTGACAGAGGTATTTTAGGCACATGGTTTGGCTCTCTGACAGACACAGGGAACAGATAAAGACAGAGAGAGCCAGAGAGAGAGAGAGAGAGAGTGAAGGAGGGAGGGAGGGAGGGAGTCTTCCTAGTCAGTCTGAATCTCTCTCAGCCTACACAATCTCCTGACTCAACCTCGGGCTCAGTAATGTTGGATACGCTGCGAGAGTGATCTCTACCTTCCACAAGCAATCTGCTATCACCTGCTCGAGGACACACACAGCACACACTTGGTGAGTAGACCTCTGTATCAGTTACTGTTACCTCTGCTTCTTGCGTGAAGCTTACCCTTTCAAAGGGTAAATATTCTCATCAAATCTTAGAGAGCACAATGGTGAGATTATAACGGAGTTGTCAACTACTTCTACTATAAGTCAGTTACCCACTGTAATCGTGTTACATAATCTCCAATGAGCCACGAGGGTCTTTTGACTCTATAATCTTTTAATTCCTTAAAGCTGTTGGCTGCTTGCAGCCTTCCAGCAGGGGTCTAGCTTCAACCAACAAATACTTTTAGTCACAGATGAACACACATGCAAAACATCAGCTGAGAAGCCTACGAAATCACTTCAAGATATCTCACCATAGAGTCATACCACTCTGAAATTTCATTAAAAACTGAAGAGCTGAACATCTCATCAGCTAAAACCTGCATGTATTTGCATCTTATAAATGTATGTACACATGCATACATTTGTACGCATGTGCGCTCCCACATACATGCTATAATTCTGGGCTGCCTACGGAAACCAGTCAACCTGCGCCCTCTCCCTCCTACTCTTCCCAATGAGAACAATATATCGGCACATGTGGAGCAAGGGAGGGAAGATGCTTATGAAGTAGAGAGCTCATTTTTCACACCTATAAGGACCTGAAATCAAACTGCACCCACAGTTCCTTTAAGGGAGTAGCTCAGTTTTTTGGGAAATATGCTTGTTGGTTGTTGTTTCTATAAGTTAGATATTCTGGCGAATATCAATCTCTTGACTCTGTCCAAAGATAAAAGGTACACCTACCAACATCTCTTTACGTCACTAATGAGGCATATGTGTTTGTGTAATCTCTACACAAACAAATGCAAAAATAGCACTTTTTGGATTTGGGGGAGGGTCTAATCTTGGCATCAACATTGGACAGCGCCAGGCAGAGTGTTTCCATGTGCCTTCAGTTAATAACAGGTAGTCCATGAGCCAGGGCCCCAAATTTGGGCCATCGGTATCATCTGGGGAAACAAAGTCTCATAGTGATTTTAGGCAAGTTATACACTCCCAGTACTAGAAAAATCATGATAGCAGTGCAGGGGTGGTTGCGAAATCACCTTTTTCAGCTCATGAAGTTACTACCCTAAGATAAATTCCGTTTTTGAAATCTGGTGTATATCTGGTTTAGGCTAATGGTAGGGATATTGCCAATATTATATAATATGGTGCTTGGTATCGTTTTAAAGGGGACCTTTTAGGCTTTCATTTAAGCCCAGTACTGAATCTGTCTGACAAACACAGAGGTCACATGACTTATTTAAACCAGAAATAAAAATGGGTGAATATCAAAATACATGATAAAAACATTTTTTTAAACCACTTACAAGTGTTATGTTGACAACACTATTGAAGCAATTACTTTTTATTACAACTGTACATGCATAAATAGGCCATTTGGCCCTGGACTAACAGGGTATTCTATTTTTCCATTCTATTGGCTCCATTCTATTTTGAAGACTTGTGCTGGCTGCACAAGTCTAATTTAAGGCTCTCACAAATAAATAGTATGGGTATATTGTACATTTTCTGAATCATCAGAGTGCCTTGAGTATTTAAGTTGTTGAGTTTTGGCTCCCTGGTGTTCTTTCATGCCACAGGGATAAAAGAAAGCATACAGTTTAGGCGGAAATTGTGAGAAAGTCAGGTTGTAAACATGTAATGCGAACATGATACGACATGTTTTGTGGAAATGTGAATATAGTATAGTTTAGCCCGTGAATTTTTGCAGAAATATTTTATCCTTTCTTACTGGGCTGTAATTTCCTCCTTTAAGAAAGTGAATATGCACACGTCAAAAAATTTCTTTAAATTCTTGAGCAAGCACAAAAAGGACATTCAGATATATTTGAAAAATTCCGTTTTGGTTCACAGAGTTTTTAATTGCCTTGAAATTGCTGAATTCAGGACACCTGTGGTATGGGAGAAGACGTGCTATATTAAAGTTACTGTATTATTAAATCTTTCCAGGTTGGAATGAAGTAATAATCTGTATTTTATCCCTCTGAAGCCAATAACAAGATAATTGTTTATTAAAGGCCAATATCACCTCGATAAATTGGTGTTAAGCAGACCATGCTGTAGACTGGTAAAGGCATGTGCTGTTACGCTGTGTTCTGTTAATCCATCAGGGATCAGATTAAGGATGGAGAAGCAGGGATTAGAAATCAGGAGGACCTTTGTTTAATGGCCAGACAGACAGGAAGGTATCGGGGTCATGTCACTGGAACTAGAGTCTGGCATGGATCATAGAAACAGATAAGGGAATGGATTTTACCCTCTAAAGTGTTAGCAGCACTATGAATGGGAAAGCCTTCAAATGTGAAAAATCCATAAATCCCAACTGTTTGGTATAAATGTGTGTTACATTGTTTCCAACATGACAACTCATCTTAAGAGCTGTTTATAGGAACTCTTAAGCCTGCTCCTATTTTTGTTTTGTTCATGGTTGGTGAGAGAAACTTGGCAAGACCTGACAATTAACCTGACAACCTGACAATTACTACCTGTAATCAAACACAAGGTAACACAGATATAAACATGTCTAGCTCTTTATGGAGGTTCCTTACAACCTCTTTTCATAGGAAAAAATAAACTGACTTAGTGGATGAAACTATGAAGTCAAGATTCTGAGCACAGACTGGAAGAATTTTTTGGCTTCAACAGGCCACACAATCTGACATCACTGTGTTGGTGTTGTTCCTGGAACATTATCATTAATGTTGCTCCAGGGCAATCATTACTACTGATCAATCACATTTTTATAATGTCATAGCTTGTGACTTGGGGAAAAGCCTGGTAATATTTACACAAGGGAAAAGTTATCATTTCTAACATGTTGTTAACATTGTGAAAGTTTCTATTCAAACCAAAGCCATGATGTTTTTCTCTCAAACATAGCTGGGAGTTTTTGTTGCCTAAACTTCCAATTTCCAATTGGAGCATTCAAGTATCTGAGGTGAGACTAAACAGAAAACACCTGGTTTTGTCACCTCAAACACAGCTGGAGATGTCCTGACTTCCCATCGAAAGCATACTTGAACAAACCACACGATAAACAATTTAATGATTATTATTTAATAATAATTTCAGGCATTTTTTTTCACTCTGTTGTCTTTTTTTCTTTTCTTCAGTTAAACACACAGGTCCAAATTTCACATATGATATATTTGGCTAACTAGAGCATTGTAATTACATTAAAGCCCCTGTATGGAGTTTTTAACTGGATATGCAAAAGTCTCTGGTTTCTGCTGATGTGTCTGTGTTACCTACAACAGCAAATGAGCCCATCAGTGTGAAGATACGCTTTTTCTAAGTAGTCTAATTCTATACCTCTGAAAGGCCTTGGTCGGGTCGGACCACTGACGAAACGATTTACGGCAGTCAAACCGGAACTGATGACACTCAGCATATCTGTTTTGTTGCTACGCTAGCCATTGCTAAACGAGCTAAAACTTTTGTCATGGCTGATAATGAGACAATGAAAAGAAAAATAATTCGAACCGAAGACCAACGAAAGGCTGAGAGGGAATCTGATCAAGCTAGGGCTAAACTCGGATAAACACTGGCGATTCCTTCGAGAGATGGAGAGAGTTGCGGGGCTTGAAGGGATTCAAGTCAGATCCAGAATTTGCCCTATTCCTCCTAGACAGGTATGTACATTTTATTTCATTTATGAAATGTTTTGCGGGACGTAGTTTACAGCAATACATGAATTTATACTGTTACAACAAAGCTGGCTAACGTTACCACTAGATTAGCTCTTGATACTACACTCGTAAAAACGACAACAAACGTCTTAGATCACGCATCCATTTCAGCTGTGTGTATCAGCCCAACCGACCTGCAACGATGCATTGGTAATATCCTCTGTCATTATAAATGATTCAGTTTCTTACTTAGAACAAAACATCCATCACAATCACTGTGACTTTGCTGTAACGCTAGCTCTGTAGCACCGTGGGTAATATTTATAGCTGGGAAATTGCAGTGCAACAGCAGCATTACACACAGTGACAATAGTGCAGTCTTTGCATGTTTAGCCTATGTCCCAGACATCACGGTAAAACAGTTAGCTTACAACGTAAGATATTATGTTGGCAATGCTACTGCAGTTTTTTCCAATGCTGGGTTATTGCACTGACAATAAAATATTACTAAGGTAAGTTGACAACTAAACTAAACAGTTCTACTACCGAGTTATCTAAACTGTTGGTTGTAGGCTTACTGAACTTAGATGTATGTCTGTGTAAATTCTCATTTGTCCAGGTCAAGGCATGATTCAATTACTTAGAGAGAACTTAGATACAAGTTTTAACATTACTTTGTTTCAACGGCGGCATATTATATTACATAGAAATACAAATAGACACATTACCTCATCCATATGCACGCTGTAGATAGCTGCTAAAAAAAAAAAGTTTTCAAAGCAAGTCCCGTCTTCTTCCCGACGTTTCCAAAACAAATCTACACGCGCCGGCCAGACAAACGTCTTCACAACAGTGGGCGCTAGGGCTCGTGGGAAATGAGGTCTTCATTCCGTCAAAACACCACCGCTTTCGTCCACCGGGGCCGCCAAAATCAACACTAAATGAAAAGTCTGTACAGGGGCTTTAAATACCTTCTGTAACAGCACCAACAGACTGTTTGGCTCCATTTGCTTTGTCCTGCATTTGCATGTGCCCACAGCATTTATTAATGAACCTCCTCCTCATCTGATATTCCTGTTGACTTCAGTCATTACATTTGTCCAGAGGGAGTTCTCACTTTTACTGCTAATAGATACATTTGAATATGCAACTTTCTTTCACCCCTATCAGTTGGCTTTGACTTAGAACAAACCACCAAAACCATCCGGATTGTCTAAATCTGGTTGTGTTTGACTCTACTTGACACCAGGCATTGTTCAGCCATATTCAAGCTGTGCATGTACGACGGAGTATTTATCCAACGTGACTGACAGGTGTTGAGGATTTTCTTCCCAACATCAGTTATCATGTTATGCTGTAAATACACAGGCAGACTCTCTCATGCACACAGTGCCAGGTTGGTCCAGCTGTGAGCCAGACACTGTCTCTATTTTCAGCTGTGCTGGTTCAGGCCTACATAGTGTCAACAGGTGGATGAGCAAACCAGCAGCTTGACCTTCAGAAGCCCTTTCTCCTTCGTTGTTCCTCGTCACTCAAATTCAACCTTTATTTATCCCGGAACTGGGTTATGCCAACACAAGTGCTACACTTAAATTATCTCACTGTTCAGCCCAAAATGTACACACGCAGAGCAAAAATTACATCTCTTGGAATGCCGATTGCAAAAGAACATGTCAGTGCATCGGTAAGATTTAGAATAATGGTGGAATTCAGTGGCATAAGCAATATCATATTAATTTTAGCCACATAGACATCCCTTTATTGTGGTTAGTCTCAATGTTGATATTAAAAAGATCATGTAACACAAAGCCTTTTCTTAAACATACATTGAGGAATGAAGGCTTGTGGAAGTGTATGGGAGCATACAATAACACACAGTGAAGCATGTTTGCTCTCTTAGATCAGAAAATGTAAATCATCTTACTTGTGTGTCTAGAACAGAGGGAACAATGTAAAATATATAGTTCTGGATTCACTGCAGGCTCTGTGCTGCTAAGTAACCAGTGTAAATACAACAATGATGTTAATAAACTGCTAACATGAGTGATAAATCTGTGCATTTCTGAGGGCTACATGAATCTCATCAGAGGAAAAGGAGAGAAACTAATTGGAAATAGCAGAGAGAACCTTCGTTTCTGGTGAGTTGAAGTCCAGTCAGAGGCTGTGTTAAATACAGACACACTTTGTGCTTTGTTAGTTAGCTCACAGTTCATTTGCAGTTGGTACATTGCAAAGAGTACAATTTGTGCAAATGATTCACTTTGCATTCTGTGAGAACCCCTTTACAGAAACCTGTTGACTCTCTTATGGTTAATTCAGTGCCAGTATTTGACTATCTGGCAAAACTACTCTCATCTATCATCTCCATAATTGCCTGCTGCACCCTTTTTTAAATATACACACAGGTTGTGTTGGTGCAATTGAAATAAATAACAACAATCTTGCAGTCATGAATTTGGCTAGTTGGTATTTGACATAGACAGTTGACAGTTGTTGTTTTCTTTTAATCTCAGCATGCTTTGGTTGCTATGGCGCCGTATAAGGTGGCAGCCTGTAACAGCAGCTCCCATAGGTTTTCAAGTTTTTTCGTAGTTTTTGTTGTATCTCTGTTCTGATTCTCGCTGAACTTTGGCGGCTCTTCTCCGGAGACTGAGAGAGGACGAACACCTTTCTTTTTTGGGGCACTTTTTGTGATGTTTTTGCTAACCCTAGCAACGGAGGGTCAGGAGCGCATCATTGAGTGCATTGTTTACACACGCGACCAGCTGATTGCGCTGTGTGAACCTGCACTGCTACCCGGAGCCAGGCCTGAGGTCCTGAAGGAGCTGCTGCGGAGACGCCGTGGCTGCAGAGCCGGAGTGAAATGGAGGGTGAAGAAAAGGAGACACAGACCGGCTGTACCGGCGATCGTCATGGGGAACGTGAGGTCTCTGGGGAACAAGACGGACGAGCTCGCCGCGCTGATAAAGGCTCAGAGGGAATATCGTGAGTGCAGTGTGTTGTGTTTCACGGAGACATGGCTTCACTCAAACATCCCGGACCACAGCGTGGCGATTCCCGGCTTCAGCGCTGTTCGGGCGGACAGGGACGTGATAAGCAGCGGAAAGAAGAAAGGAGGAGGGATTGCACTGTATGTGAGTGAGAGGTGGTGTAATCCCGGACATGTTCACGTGAACAAACGTCTCTGTACCCCGGACATTGAACTGTTGACTGTGGGGATGAGGCCTTATTATTTGCCCCGGGAGTTCACATCCGCCATCATTATCGGTGTGTACGTTCCTCCTTCAGCTGATGCAGCGCTGGCCTGTGACGTCATCCACTCCTCTGTTGCCCAGATGAAGACGCAGCATCCTAACGCATTTATTGTAATCACTGGGGATTTTAATCACGTCTCACTGGACAAAACCCTCCCAACATTTCACCAGTACTGCCCCACCAGAGACTGTAACACACTGGATCTGTTGTATGCAAATGCTAAGGATGCATACAGTCCCACAGCCCTCCCCCCGCTTGGAAGATCTGACCACAACCTGGTCCTGCTGACCCCTAAGTATATGCCTCTTGTTCAGCGGCAGCCTGTCCACACTATGAGCGTGAGGAGGTGGACTCAGGAGGCTGCTGACGCACTACAGGACTGCTTTGAGTCGACAGACTGGGATGCACTTGTTGAGCCACATGGAGAGGATCTCGACAGCATGACCGACTGCATCACAGAATACATCAGGTTCTGTGAACACACCACCATGCCAACCCGGACTGTACGCTGCTTCCCTAATAATAAGCCGTGGATCACCAATGACCTGAAAGCCCTTCTTAACAAGAAGAAGAGGGCGTTCAGGTCTGGAGACAGGGAAGAACTGAGGAGAGTGCAGCATGAACTCAGGGATATGCTGAGGGCCTGTAAAGATGCCTACAGGAGGAAGCTGGAGGCCAAACTCCAGCAGAACAATGTGAGGGATGTGTGGACTGGTATGAAGCAGATCACTGGGTGTAAGGTGAGCGGCAGACAGTCATCGGGCAGCCTGGAGAGGGCAAACGAGCTGAACAGATTCTTCAATAGGTTCAGCTCACAGCCTTCTGTCGTCTCCATGACACCTCCACATAGTTGCCAACTCTCCCGATTCACGCGGGAGACTCCCGATTTTTAACCCTATCTCCCTCGATGCTCCCGGTCACAATCTTACTTGTTTACAGTAAAGGAAACAAGTAAGATTGTGTCCCTATATTTGTTGCAGTATCTGGCAACCCTGGCCTGCCTGTGTGGATGAGAAGGTGTGTGATTGTTCCTGATAAATCCCGCAATCCGGCTTTTCCGACCTGAAAATGAGGCTCTCGTGAGTCATGCAAATCAGTTTTTCTTTTTTTTTTGGGGGGGGGGGGCGTTGCGCAAGGCACGGTCGGTCGGGTATTGATAGACATAATGACATTTGATTTTGATGATGACGTGATTTTTGTCGGTTTAATATCACGAGCGAATGGGGAATTTAAGTTGCACACAGTGAAAGCACCACACCCCAAGTTATCTTGAAATCGATTATTATTGTCATTACTGCTATTTGTACCGTTGAAGTTGAGTGACTGAAATCCTCGTCATCCTATTCAAAGGCTGCAACAGGCGACTCATCGAACCGGGGTGAAGTTAGTTTCAGTTTGGATATTCTGTGGAAATCGGGTCCAGCTGAGACTTTACTGAGGTTCTCCCAGTGTCAGCAGCAGGAGGACGGTCAGCTCACCTCTCAGAGCCTCGCGCTGAATCACTGAGACTGATCTAGGGACCGTCATTAAATTACTTAGCATAAATAAATTAATACAAAATAACTGCTGTTTTTTAGAATATCTTTCATGTCATGTGACCCAGTGACTCCAAACCAGCTGCAGATTGTATCAGTAAACTGGACGAGTAAGACACCTATTGTTATTGTATTTTAGTGCTTCCTCTATTTAATATGAATATTAATATGCAGAAATTATGATGAATTATGATGATAAATATTATGAATTATTTCTCAATAGCTTCCATGGCATGTGGCTCACTGACTTCTGAAATGCTCAGGATGTTAACATATTTTCCAAACAGCAATGTCAGCTTCTACACTATTTTGTCTCATGTCTTAGATTCTGATTCTGAAATTCTGAAAATATTTTTCTTTTAAAAAATCTCACGAGTAGGTGAGATTTAAAGGGTCATTTTTCAAATTTTTTTCCGGGGGGGCATGCCCCCAGACCCCCCTAGTGTTGCTAGGTTATCAACTCAGAGCACAGCTGCTATAAAAAAAAATAGGGGAAACACTGTTCTAAGAATTTTGGACATGTGTGGTTTAAAATACAAGGCAAGAAATTATGACAAATAAATCGCACACCTGGCGAAGGAACCTTGTTACTTGGGCCGATACACCGATGAAAAAAATCTCCCTATTTTTCACAACCCAATGTTGGCAAGTATGCCTCCAGACCCCCACACACCCTCACTGCCCCAAATGCTTCCTCCCCTCCCCCCTCACTCCCCTGCTGTGAGCTCTCCTGTGCAGCACCTCTCCTCCTCCACCTCCTCCTCCTCCTCCACCTTCACCTCCTCCTCCACCTCCTCGTCCTCCACTGAAGACACCGGCAGCCTCCCCCGCATGACTGTGACTGCAGGCTAGGTTAGGAGACAGCTGGAGAGACTCCACCAGCAGAAGGCTGCAGGCCCTGACGGTATCAGCACCAGGATCCTGAAGACATGTGCCAGCCAGCTGTCTCCTGTCCAACAACACCTCTACAACCTGAGCCTGGGTCAGGAGAGAATACCAGTGCTTTGGAAGACTTCCTGCCTGGTTCCTGTTCCACAGAAGTCAACACCATCAGACCTCAATGACTATTGACCAGTGGCCCTCACATCTTACGTCATGAAGGTGCTGGAGAGACTGGTTTTGGCCAACCTGAGACCGCAGGTGAGAGCCCTGCTAGACCCTCTGCAGTTTGCTTACCAGCCCGACTTGGGAGTTGATGACGCTGTCATCTACCTGCTGCAATGAGCCCATTCGCACCTGGATGGTGGAGGAGGCACTGTGAGAATCACATTCTTTGATTTCTCTAGTGCTTTTAACACCATTCAGCCACTGCTACTGGGGGAGAAGCTGCGGGTGATGGGTGTAGACGACACAATGATCTCCTGGATTACTGACTACCTGACAGGCAGGCCACAGTTTGTCCGTATGGGCAGTGTTCTGTCTGATGCGGTGGTTAGTGATACAGGAGCTCCACAGGGGACTGTACTGTCTCCTTTCCTGTTCACCTTATACACCACTGACTTTCAGTACAACACCGGGTCGTGTCACCTGCAAAAGTTTTCTGACGACTCGGCTGTTGTTGGGTGTATAAGTGAGGGACAGGAGGAGGAGTACAGGGCACTGGTAGACAACTTTGTGGAGTGGACTGGACAGAATCACCTGCGGCTGAACATCAGCAAGACCAGAGAGATGGTGATAGATTTCAGGAAGAAGAGGAAGACGGCTTTCCAACCTCTGTGCATTCTGGGAAGGGATGTGGAGGCAGTGGAGGATTACAAGTAGAGATGCACCGATCGATCGGCAACCGATCGCAATCGGCCGATAATGCCCCTATCGGTTTTGATCGGAGTTCTCAAAATAGATCACATCAGGCCGATCAGATGACGTTTAAGTATAAAGACAGTGCATTAACTGCATGCAGGGAGGGAATTTCATGGCCGCCGTTGCCCCGCACTTTGGCCTTGATGCAGCGTGAAAAGACAAACTCATCGTACGGCCACAGTGGCCTCTTGTGCCCCTGGCCCGGTCAGCGTAGCGACCTTGCCTTTAATTACAGCCACCTGAGTGCACAGTAGTCACTTACAGTAACTTCAGTGAGTCCGCAGTTCGCACAGGTGGAGTCTCATCATCACGATGATCTCACGTGAAAGCCTCTCAAACAGCAGCAGCGTCTCAAAACAGAAGTACGAAACTTACAGCACAGCGAGCGAGCGCAGCCGGTTTTGACATGATACGTAACTGACGTATGTGGTAGGATTTAGTCTGGTAAAGTCGGAAATATATTTACAGATTCGAACTTCCCGGATCAATAACTCATAAGTGAAACCTTGTTAAAACACAAACGATGGCTCTTTTCTACCGTAGTAAGGTAGACAACGAGCTACAACCGTATGTTAATCAAAACGAGCGTCTGGACATTAACTCTGGTCTGTATGGTCAGCCAGCTGTGAGACGAGGGCGCAGGGACCGTCTACAAAGTGCAACACCGAAAAGAGAAACTACAAAAAATTCAATAACTTCACTATTATTCAGAGTGTAGTGTCACCAAAATCACTCCACACATCAGTGGTCTCCTGCTGGTTATTCTACAATTTTTTGTTTGGAAAAAATGTGCTTTGCCATAATTTGGGGGAATTTCTATCGGGAGTATTATTCAATAACACTAATATTCAGTGTGGTGTCACAAAAATCACCTCGCCCTAACCCTACTTAACAAAAACTACTTTCTAATGTAACTTTAACTTGATTTTGGTATAAAAAAAAATGTTTTAATACACAATCCATGTCTTATTATAAATTAGGATGTTATGGTATCAGTCTGAAAGGTAAATCAACACATTTTACCCAGTGGCCTTTGTGCCCTGTCATGTGGCCTTGGTGCCCCTGAAAAAAAAACTGAAGGCCACATGGACTTGCCCCTAAAATGACAAAATTCCCACCCTGACTGCATGCATTCCCACTAGTAAGCTACAGTTACTCTATGTAAGCTGAGTCCAAGTTGTCTCTAAGAGAGTCTCTAAAATGTGAGATATTGCACATTGCCTCAGCCTGCAATAAAACGGTGGTCAATTCATGATACTTTCTCATCTCCTAATTTTTATACTTAATAATACAATGTCAATGTTGTGTAAGAAGTATCATTAATTAAATATATTAAAGTTACACAAGACAACAATATAGAAGAATTTATGGATTTGACACTGTGATCGGTGATCGGCAATATCGGGATCGGCAGATACTGCTTTCGGTAATCGGTGATCGGTGATCGGCCCCAAAAATCCTGATCGGTGCATCTCTAATTACAAGTACCTGGGTGTTACCATCAACCACAGACTGGACTGGAGATCTAACACTGAAGCTGTGTACAAGAAGGGGATGAGCAGACTTTACTTCCTGAGGAAGCTGAGATCCTTCAATGTGTGCAGCAAGATGTTGGAGATCTTTTATCAGTCTGTGGTGGCCAGTGTACTTTTCTTTGCTGTGGTTTGTTGGGGAAGCAGCATCGGAGCCAACAAACTCAACAAACTGATCAGGAAGGCTGGCTCTGTGATTGGCTGCAAACAGGACACTCTGGAGGCTGTGGTGGAGAGGAGGACACTGAAAAAACTGTTATCCATCATGGATAATCCTCTCCACCCTCTCCAACTCACACTGGGCAGACAGCGGAGCACCTTCTCCGGAAGGCTGCTTCAGCTTCGCTGTCGTAGCAACAGATACAGGAAATCTTTCCTGCCACAAGCCATCACTTCATACAACAACTCTCTCACCTCTGCCTGACAGAGAACTCTGGTCTCTACTGTTTTGTTGTATATATTATTATTGTTATAGTATATTTTGCATATTTTGTTTTGTTGTATATGTTATTACTGTTTATTGTTTATAGCACACTGTGCACTGTATAAATACACTATGTATATATTGGATTCTATTTATGTTATGTACGAAGTGTTTTATTTGCGGACCCACTGCTGCTGTAACAAAATAATTTCCAAGTCTGGGATCATTAAAGTAATTTTATCTATCTATCCATCTATCCATCTATCTATCTATCTATCTATCTATCTATCTATCTATCTGTCTATCTGTCTATCTATCTATCTATCTATCTATCTATCTATCATTCCTCCAGTTCCCATCCTCCTCCCACACTGTGTATTTTCCAAACAGCAAGGCTAATTTATTCAACACTGTAACACAAGCAACACATAGTGTTTGAGCCTGCTGACACTGAACTACAAGTGGGTTTAAACAGCACTGATTGTTCCGATGTCTGTTTACATTTTTTCTTTTTTAAAGGACCTTTAGTGGCCTTTGAATGATGAGTCTTGTGTGTCAGGACTGAAGGCTGACACTGTTCTGAGAGGTTTTTATAGCTCCTCACTTTACACTATCAACTTCCCATCAAGGAGGTCAGGGTGCATTGTTGGTTCAGCAAAGTATCTCAAACTGATAAGTCTTACAGTTATGAACATCAGTGGTACTAGTGTTTTAGCAGCTGTGACCGAAAATAACTTAATTATTTTATTTAATGATTCATTTAAAAAGGGTACTAACTACATAATTCCTTACAGTTATACCTGAGAAGTATCTACGAGCTGAGCAATGAATATCGACTGTCTCCACATGAATGTGTGACATGAATGGTGTGCTGGGTTTAGGGCTGGGCGATATGGCCTCAAATCAATATCACGATATATTGAGCAACTCACCTCGATAACGATAAATGAACGATAAATAAGTAACCCCCCCTCTCCACTTTGAAGGACTGTAGAACTACACTGTAGTTAAGATTTATATTATTTATTTAGTAATTAAAAACAACTGATAAGCACACGATTGAACAGCTGAAAAGCACAGATTACTTGAAATGACAGCTGAACAATTTTAAAAGTATAAAATAACTTAAATTTCCTTCAAACACAAAGTATTAAAAATACAGTCTCTTATAAACAAATTCTAACACTTTTAGCTGGTCCTGATCGCTTCTCGCTTTTTTTATTTCTTCGAATTGAATCACGTGGTTGTACTGCAGGTGGTGGAAGAGGTTGGATGTGTTATCTTGACTTGTCGCAACAGTCTTTTGGCACAGTTTACATTTGACATTTTTTTATTTTAGATTTCTGCATATTAATATTCATATAAAATAGAGGAAGCACTAAAGTACAATAAACATAGCTGGGTCTCATTCGTCCAGTTTACTAATACAATCTGCTGCTGGAGTCACTGGGCCCCATGACATGGAAGATATTGAAAGAACTGCAATTATTTTGTATTAATATATTTATGCTAAGTAATTTGATGACAGTCCTTAAATCAGTTTCCAGCGATTCAGTGCCATGTTCTGGGAGGTGAGCTGACCGTCCTCCTGCTGCTCACACTGGGTGAACCTCAGTAAAGTCGCGGCTGGACCCGACTAGAGCTTAGAATCAAGCCCGACCCGAGCCCGTGCACGTTGTGTCCGAGGCCGACCCGACACATTGAATGTAATTATGAGCCCGAGACCGATTTAAACCCGACAACTGTTTAATACGTGGGCTGTTATAACTGACGTTCTCGACTACAATTGCGAGTTGTTTGAACTACAGAAATCTTAATGAATAATGCAACAAGTGCCGCACTTAATGCACTCGACAAAGCCGACAAATGTTATTATCACGGCCCACGACTTGTTTAAAATGGGTCCACACCTCCGACTTTCCTCCAAACTTGCTCAAAGATAATTCTACTGTTTTTATTTTTTTCTTTACATCTTCATGCTCCATGTTGCACTTAAGCTACACAATCAGTGATGCCGGTAACGCGTTACTAGTTTTGTCATTTTCCTTAGTAAAAATATATATTTTGCTTTCTTCTTGCGTCTCGGGGAGTGACGTCACGTACGCGAGAAGTCACGTTTTCCAGCATAAGGACACTCACGTGTCAGACCACGCAGAGACACAAATGCAAACAACAATGGAGGGAGGAGAGAGATGCGCGTTTTCTAGCTGGAAATACAGTCATTATTTTGAGTGAATAAAAAACAAAACACAAATGTTTGATCAATGGACCGGCCGGCCGAAGACAGTGGCCTGTTGCAGCCTTTGAACGCAGCATCATTACACAAACTGTCCGCGTCTCACAGTGAGAGTGGGTTCACTTGATTACTAACCTGGCATAGCTGGTGTTGCATCAGCGGGCGGAGTTTGCCATCAAATTAACGTAAAATAAGCACATAAGCTGGGTATATTAATCAAGTAGACCTAATGTTTGAGTATCAGATGCTTGAGAGCTACTGCTCCGCTGGATTAAATAAAAGTGGGGGGGGGGGGGGGGGGGGGGGGGGACATGTCCTCCTGTCCCTAGTGGATGTTAGGCCTATGACACCGAATATACCGACATGGGCAAAATGACGTCAGTTATCGTTGTAAATTTCGGTATCGGTAAATTTTCGGTTTATCGCCCAGGCCTAGCTGGGTTAGCCATGTTTGGATGAAAATCTAGATTTAGTCAGTTTGTGTGTGGGTGTCTAAGAGGGCTGAGCATGAATGTGTAGAGCCATATGCACCTACTCACGTACAATATAGTATTTATAACAGACTTGTATTGACATGACAGTGGGCAGGTGATCTCTTCCGTCTCAGCTCACAAAGTAAGGAGAGTGTGAAATGTGCATTGAACTTATCTGACAGTGTGTGTAGTTCTATTATTTTCCCATTTCCATGTAATCAGTTAACAAACTTACTCAATATATTTGACATTTGAATAAGTGAGTGTTTTGTATATACTTTGCATTTGGGGAACTGCATGTATTTTTAATTAAGCAGTTGTAATTCCAAAAGTCTTGGCAGATGGATGTACAAAGTATGTGATATTAAAACAAGAAAGCGTTGTTTGTACCGCCCGCTCTGACTCCTAACGGGTCACACGCTTCCAGGTTTGATGCTTTACTTACTCCTTTAGCATCACTTCTTGAAGTGCCCATGTAGAGCAGTAGTTTAAAGAGAGATAAAAGTCTAAGTCAGGGAGTGGTTAGGGTGGTTGGATGCATCATATAGTGGACTTTCCCTCCAGAGATAATTCGTTCCACAGGTCTTTTAGAGGATTCAGAAGAATCTTAATTTAATCACATATAATCATACAATGAACAATGTAGTGAAACCAGTTTTCTGCATTTAACCCTTCCCAGAGGAGCCAGGGCAACACAGTGCTAGCTCCAAATCTCAGCCAGTGTCAGTCTTGATGGTGGGGCAAATCCACGCCAGCAGAGAGAGAACATGCAAACCCCACACAGAAAGGCTCTTATAACCATGGACCTTCTTGCTGTGAGGCAACAGTGCCAGCCACCGTACCTTCGTGCTGCAGCAGGTGACTGTTCCTGGCACTTGGGACTGGATGGACCCAGTATTTTCTTTTTGGGGGGACCACAAAATCATGTTCACTGCTTTGCGACTCCATTTTGTATAGTATTGTGATTTTTCAGAAAGAATACAATAATAAAGTCACTGGACTCAGTATGCAAGGGTTCTGTGCGTAATTTTACGGGATCAGATGATGGATTAAAGAAAAAACTACAAAAAAATACCCTTGGTACACAAATGCCTTTATATCCCACATGTTTACTAAATTCTTATGATGATCCAAGAGCATAGAATGATGTTATCAGAAGAAGCAGTTCGGTTGATAAATGTAAATGGCATGATTTGAGTCAATATGTATTGTCATATTCAGTACTGAAACTCAGTTTGAATTTTTTCTAAATGTTGGGCTCTAAACAAGAGACAACTTGTGAGAAGACAATTCTTTTATAGATCCTTCGATAAGAGTAACTGAGACCGAGTTTTGATAATGGCCAGAAGTTTGTATGTCAGTTCAGTCGGATCGAAGGCAAAAAAAAAAAAAAAGCAAACATAACACAGTAAAACTTTGGTTCAGTAGTTGCTTTTACTATTATGATATGTGTCAATATTTTAACAGTTGATTGTACAACAACTTCCCTCATCTTGTTTTGTCCAAATACAAATCTCTTCTCTGTGTATACATCCCCACCAACTACACCACAGGTGTGGCTATACAGGCTGCCATCTTCTAACCATAAATTCCAATTACCTTAACGGGATGTTGAAAAGACGATACATAACACATTTGAGCAAGTATGAACCCCATTGCCTTTTAGCTGTACTGGACCCATGTACAGGGTTTGTACATATTTTTCAAGGTCAAATTCAAGCACTTTTCAAGCACCTTTAAGGGTCATTTTCAAAATTTTCCGGCACCTTATCGCTGTGGTAAAATATATATGTACAGGAATATATATACTCATGATAATTTTTTTTTTGCACTTTTTATTACAATTATGCACATTGTATCATGCTGTAAACATCTAAAATTATGTTTCATATTTGGAAAATATATGCAAGCAGTTATGAATGGGAGCATAGCCCCCCGCGCGACTCGGACCCTGCGCACCGCAGAGCGCACGGAAGTTGGCCCAAAGGATGACGGGCTCGGTGCAAAAGTGAGGACACAGGTCAACGTCTGAGCCATGGTATTCGCTGTAATGGGAAGTGCACCAGAAGTGCAAAAGGCTGAATGTGTGCCAATTTGGATTTGTTGTACTAAATCTCGCCCACTTTGACCAATCCTTACTTAACTACATGGCTGGCCTTGGAGTGACCCCACATCAGTACTGTTTCATTACATTTCTATTATTGCAACAAAAAATGAGAGTGACAACGAAAAATGCATTTCTTTTCACAGCAACGCCACCTGGTGGTACATACATATATAACACGAGCAAGTCAATACTTGGCTGTAATCTCTCTATAAAAGCAAGGAATCTCTGTCTGTCTGTCTGTCTGTCTGTGTGTGTGTGTGTATTCCTCAAATATCTCTGCGGATCAGGATCAGACTGACCTGAGAGTTTCAACATGGCTGCTGCGTGGTTCAAGGGTGTGCGACTTCGCATTTGTTTGGACCGCAATGATACGGTGAATAAATTATTTCATAAATGCCGGAGCCACCACAGTCACGTGCGCACCAGAAGCAATCACTGCACACCTTAGCCATGTGCGCACCAGAGCCAATCACTGCACACCTTAGCCATGTGCGCACCAGAGCCAATCACTGCAGAGCTCAAGCCCACGACATACCTGAAGAAACAAGCAGATTTATACCTGCAGCGGCGCGAGCTGGACCGGGATTTTGCCGGCGGTTCGGTCCCGTTCTGTTCTGTTCTGTGCATCTGAACTGACTGTTGTGGATTAATGAGATTAAACGAGTCCGGACCAAGTCTGTTCGAGTCTGATGAGATCCGGAGACGCGTGGACAACAAAGTGGAATTGGAATCTGTGGATGTTCGTGTGTAGCTAGCACAGCCCACCTCCCGAGGTGACGGACCGGATGCACCGGCACGTCCAAAACCAGATTTAGGGTAAATAATGTCTGCCACGCTTTTTTGCGAACATTGCCATCACGTTTGCTTTGTGTCTGGTGCAGGAAGAAACGGTAAAAACAGGCTTTTGTCACGAAAGTGTCCAAACAGCAAGTTTGGTTGTTGAGGAACAGGAAGTTGTGGGAGGGGCGGAGGCGGATGAATGACAGGCAACGACGGTCGGTGTATAGACAGCGATATTGAGAGTTGAGAGATTTGTGACATTTAGCATGTTTGGAGTGTATAGTTAGTGTGTTATGTAGTGTTTGGTGTAGTGTGTTTAGTGTGTAGTGGAGTCCGTTTTTTGTTTAATGAGTCAGAACAATGAGGAGAAGCTGAATGTGGAGCAGGCAGTGCAGCTCTTAATTCAGCTGGAAGGAGCACAGGCAGACCTGAGCATTGCCTGCATTTAAATGTAAATAGTTACATATATCTTTGTAAATTTTTAAAATGTATGCACAAATTTAGCAAACAACAATTTATATTTGCATTATAAGTAAAAAAAAAAAAAAAAAAAAAAGGTTAAACATATTTGTGGTTTTCACAGTAAAAAAATCTAACTTTTTCAACTCGGATTTTATGTTTTTTTTTGTGTGATTTTAGGTCCAATTTGTTAATACAGTATGTCAAAATAAAAAATAAAAAACTGTACAGTAACAGATGTGAGGTTGTGCTGAAAACAATGACACCAAGTAAATAGTTTTTAAGACACAGCCTCATTTGGCCATCCATGAAAAAGCTACTTAACCTCCCACTTTTTTACAGGAATACACTTTTCTTACGGGCACTGCACTAGTACACTGAAAACATAATAGAGACAGACTTTAGTTGGTGTCAACTACTGTAAGTGGCTTTCACAGCTCATATATATCACTACATGAACAATATGAATTATTTCCCCTGAGGTTGTGTCATCAGCTTTCTTGTTGGGGAAAAAAGGTATAAAAGGGTTTTTTGTCAGCTGCTGGACTCGTGAAGGAATCTAAAACTGGCTGTCATGAAAGATACACACAAAGATACAGTAATCCTTATAAGGCACAAACTTAACACACTGTCTTCTTGTCATGTCTTACCATGCTCAGTATACTGCCTGTACATAATTGAACAACATAAAATCCTCACTGTAAATAATATATAATTAAACATATATTTACAATAAATTGAACCTCTGAACACTTTACTTATTCATTTTTATACCATTCTTTAACTTATTGTTCTCTCTTTACTGTCCCTGATCTTTGTAATTGAATGTTTCTTATATCATAGTTATGTTTATGTATGTTCATGTTGATGTTCATGTACATCCTAAGCAAGAAGTGCTAGTGCATTTTTTGGAGTGCCAAAATTATTTTCATAACTCATCATCAGACACATCTGAAGATTTTATGTGCAAAGTTTCATGCAGATGGCACTTAAATCGTAGGAGGAGTTGGAAAAAGTAGGTTTTGGACATGTGGTGACTTAAAGACGCCATATGTAAGAATGTGGCCAAAAACGGTTACTACACTCAAATTTAAAATACTGCGGTGAGTCGTATCTGCCTCCCCCTCGACCCCCTCCCCTCCATACTCGAGGTTGCCAGAGCAGACACACAATTCTGTTCTCTCAGTAAAGATCAGGATGTATTGTTATTTATGGTTACGTTAGCTGTTGACTGGGGATGGACATATCAGATAGAATAACGTCATGCGATATACATGCAAAGACCTAAAGAGGACTCGAATTTGGCTAAGTATCAAATGTAAGATTTTGTATTGTCCAGCAGCTGCTGGCACCTGTCTAGGAGAAGTGTAGCCAATTCTGCATCCGTTTTCAAATTCCTCTCAGCTTTTAACTCCACCATTCAAATGCATCTCCTATATAGACCCTCGCTTTGCCTCGAATTTTATCTTGGCGTTTTTGTGATTCATAATGAGGTCTTTTTTAGATTTTGTTGCCTCCGCCATTGTAGCTCAGTCGTAACTGGCAACCTGTGGTTGCTCGGCAGCTGAGACTCTACTGACCGCAATGATTTGTAGACGGCGGTGGGTGGCGCCACATGCCAAAACATGATTTCAAAACATCAACATGATTTGCAGTCCTGCAAAAGATTTTTAATGCGAATATTTTGGCTGTACTGTTGGTGAGTTCAGTATATTATATGAACATTATTCCTGAGTCTCTGTGACATATTAGGATGGTTTTACGGCCAGTTGCTTTAGATTTCTTACATATTGTACATTTAACAAAGAAAAAGTGCAGCAGAAGTGGGCGGGGCCTATGTCAGAAAACCTAGCTCTATTCAGGAAATTCATGAATATGAAGTTCATGAATGTGTTCTTTAAAATGTGGAAGTTAAAGGCAAAAATGCATTTATATCCGTTATAGTGCCACCTATTGGCAGAGAGCCTCTGGATGACTTCAGGAACAATCGACTTAAGCTTGATGTTGAAAGCATTTAGTTTGACCGAAATATGAAACAATATGTGTTTTTTAGCCAGCTAGTTTCAGGCATATGGCGCTAAAATTGTAGGAGGAGTTCAAAAAAGTAGGTTTTGCATATGTGCCGATTTAGCGAACAAAATATGCAGCAGAAGTGGGTGTGTCCTATGTCAGAAAACCCCACTCTATTCAGGGAACATATGGATATGAGGTTTGCGAATGTGTTATTTAAAGCCCCTGTACAGACTTTTCATTTAGTGTTGATTTTGGCGGCCCCGGTGGACGAAAGCGGTGGTGTTTTGACGGAATGAAGACCGCATTTCCCACGAGCCCTAGTGCCCACTGTCGTGAAGACGTTTGTCTGGCCGGCGCGTGTAGATTTGTTTTGGAAACGTCGGGAAGAAGACGGGACTTGCTTTGAAAACTTTTTTTTTTAGCAGCTATCTACAGCGTGCATATGGATGAGGTAATGTGTCTATTTGTATTTCTATGTAATATAATATGCCGCCGGTGAAACAAAGTAATGTTAAAACTTGTATCTAAGTTCTCTCTAAGTAATTGAATCATGCCTTGACCTGGACAAATGAGAATTTACACAGACATACATCTAAGTTCAGTAAGCCTACAACCAACAGTTTAGATAACTCGGTAGTAGAACTGTTTAGTTTAGTTGTCAACTTACCTTAGTAATATTTTATTGTCAGTGCAATAACCCAGCATTGGAAAAAACTGCAGTAGCATTGCCAACATAATATCTTACGTTGTAAGCTAACTGTATTACCGTGATGTCTGTGACATAGGCTAAACATGCAAAGACTGCACTTTTGTCACTGTGTGTAATGCTGCTGTTGCACTGCAATTTCCCAGCTATAAATATTACCCACGGTGCTACAGAGCTAGCATTACAGCAAAGTCACAGTGATTGTGATGGATGTTTTGTTCTAAGTAAGAAACTGAATCATTTATAATGACAGAGGATATTACCAATGCATCGTTGCAGGTCGGTTGGGCTGATACACACAGCTGAAATGGATGCGTGATCTAAGACGTTTGTTGTCGTTTTTACGAGTGTAGTATCAAGAGCTAATCTAGTGGTAACGTTAGCCAGCTTTGTTGTAACAGTATAAATTCATGTATTGCTGTAAACTACGTCCCGCAATACATTTCATAAATTAAATAAAATTTACATACCTTTCTAGGAGGAATAGGGCAAATTCTGGATCCGACTTGAATCCCTTCAAGCCCCGCAACTCTCTCCATCTCTCGAAGGAATCGCCAATGTTTATCCGTGTTTAGCCCTAGCTCGATCGGATTCCCTCTCGGCCTTTCGTTGGTCTTCGGTTCGAATTATTTTTCTTTTCATTGTCTCATTATCAGCCATGATAAAAGTTTTAGCTCGGTTAGCACTGGCTAGCGTAGCAACAAAACAGATATGCTGAGTGTCGTCAGTTCCGGTCTGACTGCCGTAAATCGTTTCGTCAGTGGTCTGACCCGACCAAGGCCTTTCAGAGGTATAGAATTAGACTACTTAGAAAAAGCGTATCTTCACACTGATGGGCTCATTTGCTGTTGTAGGTAACACAGACACATCAGCAGAAACCAGAGACTTTTGCATATCCAGTTAAAAACTCCGTACAGGGGCTTTAAAATGTGGAAGTAACAGGCAAAAATGCGATTGCATCCATTATAGCACCACCTAGTGGAGAACATGTGCAGTTTTTGGTATGGAAGAAGTGTGTCTTATTCTATATGGACCGGATACATTTCAAAGCTCTCAGCATAATAGTTTGGCTGAAATTAATGTTTGTTCTTTATCTTGTAATAAGCCATGTCCACGTTGACCAGTCATGACCACCTTCAAGATATGGGCTCAGGATTTGCCCTACATCATACCGACCAAACTGCTTAAAAATCGGTGTAGCCCTTCAAGAGATATAGACTTCCCGTATTTTAGCGCCCCCTAGTGGCCAACATTCGCAAAGTTTCACGCAGATCGGACAAAATCCCAAGGAGGAGTTCGAAAAAGTAGGTTTTTCCAGTTTTTGCGATATTGTGAAAAAACTTTCTAACGGCCGATTGCAAAGTCATTCAACTCCATTCAGGGAATCTGGGGATACAAGGTTTTTGAAAGCGCAACATATGGTTTGGGAGTTATAGACAAAAACACGTTGACCTAGGTTATAGAACCCCCTGCCGGCAGATATATGTAGTTTTTTGTGTCTGAGGTATGTGCAGTATGGAAGCGAATCTGTACCATAATTCAAATTAAAATGCATTAACAGAAAGGCTTTTTCATTTTAAGGTCATCGCTGCATTATGTGACTCATAAATAAAATGGGTAATAAATCATCCAGATTGCATTTTCATTTTCTTCTTCAAGACTGCTCATTTTGTTACACAAATAAAAAGAAAACTGCTTTTTCGTTTTCAAGCCCACCCCCCGCAAAAAAGGTCCAAAATTCAATTTGAATTCGCAATCCCAAGCGGCACAGGAGAGTGACGTCAGTGGCCTCTTTTCTTCTTCAGCCCCCAGTCTGACCAAACGTGCTACGCATCTACGTTAGGGGGCAGCTCTGACTTTGAAATGAAAAAACCTTTCTGCTAATGCATTTTAATTTTCAAATTTGACATTTCAAATTGAATTTTGGTACCTATTTGCTGGGCCATCTTTTGAAAATTAAATCTTAAATGTCCTTTTCTTTATCATTTGAATTAAGTTACATAATGAGCAGTTTTGAAGAAGAAAATGAAAATGCAATTTGGATGATTTATTACTAATTTTATTCATGAGTCAAAAAATGCAGCTACATTCTGAAAATGAAAAAGCATTTCTGTTAATGCATATTAATTTGAATTATGGTACAGATTCGCTTCCATAGTACAGGTGTCTGGACCAACCCTCCAAATTGCACCATCCTCCCCAGCACGGTTTAGCCTGCAGCACCACTTTTAGCGGGATAAAAATAAAAATGATAAAAGCTGCAAGCAGCGATAAACAGGCGCTCGCAGTCCACACGCGTCGGGGCGTGCTGCCATTGGGGCCTGCTCAGGCAACATCTTCCGTCAGGAAGCCGTTCCTTCATAATTTGGTGGCCTGCTCCCGCTGGTATTAAATGCTGTAGGCTAAAGACAGAAGAAGTCCCTGCAATCTATATAAAGAACAAATAATGACAGGAGTGCACTGTGTGACCCTACAGACTGTTGTATCGAGGTTTGTATCCATTAGCAAGGCAGCACTGCCCTCTGATGGAGAAAGCCTGTCTACTCAAAAGTGAAGGAAGTTCAGCTGTCCTTTAGTCATTTAGCTGTAAATGTCCACACGAGGCATGATGCAATGAAATAGTTTCAGGAAGAAGCTGAAAGTATCATCCTCCAGTAGCCTCACAAACCCTCTAGCTTCCCGCATAGTGATAGGCTCAAACTCCCCTGATGGTTTCAAAACACTGGATGATGTCACCTTTGTACTCAAACACAGTGTTCACGGCATGGATATGGAAGTTCCATCTTACTGTGCTTGCTCTTGGGAGTCTGTGTGCTACCACTCTATCAAGCACACTGGTTCTCTTGGAAGATCTTGAAAACAATCCAGAGAATCCAGCCAGTTCAGAGAAGAACTGATTAACTAATGGGATGTGCTGCATGATAAAAGCTGAAAAGTAAGAGGGCTGAAAGAGCTCAAAAAAGGTGAACACTTTCTCTGGCTGCACATATGCTGGAACATTAACAGACCAAAGCTGAAAATGTCCCTATAAGAATAAATAAGATGTGGGATCCAAATCAAGCTGAAGAGAACTTTTTCTCCAGTTCTTCCAGCTGCTCTCCACTGTAGCAATGATGTCACGCATTCTAGCTCACGCAATACACACCCATTATGATTTTAAAAAACTGAAGATTTTTAAAAACTGAATACATGCCCATTAGTTCAAAGTCCTCTGACTCTTTAAAAGTTTGAATGGTGTGTCTAACTCAAAGTATGAGGGACAAGAAGAGGTTGAAGATGAGTTTTGAAGAGGATTTGAAGATTTCCCCATTTATTTCCATTGACCCTAATGAGACTGCCACCAGAGCGCCACCTATTGGCCGATTAGCACCAAATTTTGCACAAACCCTCATGGGCCATGGAACACAATTGGCAAAAATGTTGTGGTAATCAGAATGTATTTGGTGAAAATATGAAAGATGTCTGTTTTGAACACAATGTGCAAGAATTTGTTGTTTTATATTTTCGGTGTCTATCACAATTCTTTTGATAGCTTTTTGTCAGGAGGGTCCACAGATGCTTCACGCAAAGTTTGGTGCAAATAGCTCAAATTGCCTAGGAAGAGTTCGAAAAAGTACGTTTTTCATTTGTCGCGATTTTGCGAATGGAAAGTTAGCACAAAGTGGGTGTGGCCTACACCAAACAATTCAGCTGAATTCAGGGAACACAAAGATATGAGGTTTAATAATTTGCAACATATTAAGTGGGCGTTATGAGCGAAAAATGCTTTTGCATTGAAAATAGCGCCACCTGCTGGTCATTTTTGCTGTGTGAGTCACAGGGGCCATTCTATAGCACCTCTATGAATTTCATATTAGGGCCCTGCTCAGGCCCTAATGATTATTTGAAAAACAATAGGGTCCTTGCAGGTTCCCTGCTCGGGCCCTAATAAATAAAGAATAATTTGAAAAAACAATGGGGTCCTTGCAGGTTCCCTGCTCGGGCCCTAATAATAAGAATCATTCGAAAAACAATAGGGTCCTCGCAGGTCAAGACCTGCTC
This sequence comes from Sparus aurata, assembly GCF_900880675.1. Taxonomy (NCBI): domain Eukaryota; kingdom Metazoa; phylum Chordata; class Actinopteri; order Spariformes; family Sparidae; genus Sparus; species Sparus aurata. The sequence continues at coordinate 771,922 of NC_044205.1, read as the reverse complement.
GGGCCCTAATAAATAATCCTTAGAAAAACAATAGGGACCTCTCAGGTGGAGACCTGCTCGGGCCCTAATAAGAATAATAATCATTTGAAAAACAATAGGGTCCTTGCAGGTTCCCCGCTCGGGCCCTAAGAATCTTTACAATTACAATAGGGTTCCTAGCACCGCTGGTCTTAGCAAACGCGTCTGCTTGCATAGGCGTTTCCTCGGCCCCTCGGGCTTGGCCCCCTAGTTAAAGTAGAACACAAAGTTTTATCCTTTATCCAAGCAGTGGTGAACATGGACAAGATGACATTTGGCCAGCTCAGGTGCTACTAGCAGTGTGAACACAAGCACTACATAAATAAACATGTCCTTGTTATTTATCACTGAGGATCATTTTACCTCCTACAGTATGCCTGCCAGAGTCAGCTGATCCAGCCTTCGGGCTTTACAGAGCTAAAGCTCCTGTAAGTAATGACCTTTTTATAGCAGAATATATTAAAGTGGAGTTATGTGTGGTGGATCCAATGAAAGACATCAGAATTATACAGGATGAAATAGTTGAAACAGATCACAGTATGGATCAATGGAGGGATGGATGGAGGGATTGTAAGGACAGCCACTTATTGTGAGAGCAGAAGTTAAGGTTACATTAATCCATACCGTTTCCACTCCACAGCATGTAGCCTGACTGTAGTATCCCTCACTATTTGGAGTAAAAGCTTTCCTCCAGCTTTCTGAGTTTGGACATTGCTGTACTGGGTATACAGGCCTTTAAAAGACACAAGTGGGGAAACTATAGCCAAGCTGAGCCGTGAGAAACCACTCAGGCCATAGAGACAAGGCACAGATGTTTTTCCATTCAAGGGCATGGCAAGGTACAGAATTTTTTTGTCTTGACAATGGTGTGCATATTAATGCATACCAAACTAGAATAGTCCACAAGGCCTCTTTAATTCAGTGTACCCTCATCCATCATGACCAACATAGGGTCTCAGTGATGGTAAACCCAAGGAAATCTATACATGTCACCTGCTCCACCTCAGCTCCACTGATGATGATCTGGGCCCGTATTCACAAAGACTTTTATCTTAACGTTAGGAGTACTCCTAAATCGGACTAAAAGTTTTTATGTAGGAGTCGTTTCTTAAAAGTAATTCACAAAGCCGCTGAGACCTACTTTTAGTTATGAAAACAGTGAACTCCTAAACTAAAAGTAACTCTCTGTTGCTATGGATGACGTCATTTTATAAGGACGCACTTAGAAGCGGTGACAACGGTGATTGGTTGTTGAGTGACAGGGCAGCCCATTGAAAAGTCATTTAGGCTACGCAGTGCATGAAGTGAAAATAAGGAAGTTGCCTACAAGCCCATGACAAAGCCTATGAAAAGATATTGGATAAAGAAATTTATTTATGAGGAGAATTAATTGCCCCCCCCCCCCCCCCCTCGAAAAGCTGCGTCAAACCACTCTCCATTAAAATTCGGGAATCGTGTGTTGATCCGGGCCATTTCGCAACAATGTCCAGTATATTGTAACGTGTGTCAAAGACAATTTGTGTATTGATGGAATGCAACTTTTTCCGATTGACAAAAGCCCTATTCGCACGGGACTAGTAAAACGTGGGGACCTCCAATAATTTGTAATAATTGCGGAGGTCGTCTGTGATCTTAATAGAATAGAATAGAATAGAATAGAATTACTTTAATGATCCCAGACTGGGAAATTATTTTGTTACAGCAGTAGTGGGTCAGCAAATAAAACACTTAAAACACATAAATAGAATCCAATATATACATAGTGTATATATACAGTGCACAGTGTGCTATAAACAATAATAATATATACAATAACACAAAATATGCAAAATATACTATAACAATAATAATATATACAACAAAACAGTAGAGAGACCAGAGTTCTCTGTCAGGCAGAGGTGAGAGAGTTATTATATAAAGTGATGGATTGTGGCAGGAAAGATTTCCTGTATCTGTTGCTTCGACAGCGAAGCTGAAGCAGTCTTCCGGAGAAGGTGCTCCGCTGTCTGACCAGTGTGAGTTGGAGAGGGTGGAGAGGATTATCCATGATGGATAACAGTTTTTTCAGTGTCCTCCTCTCCACCACAGCCTCCAGAGTGTCCTGTTTGCAGCCAATCACAGAGCCAGCCTTCCTGATCAGTTTGTTGAGTCTGTTGGTGTCGCTGGCTCCAATGCTGCTTCCCCAACAAACCACAGCAAAGAAAAGTACACTGGCCACCACAGACTGATAAAAGATCTCCAACATCTTGCTGCACACGTTGAAGGATCTCAGCTTCCTCAGGAAGTAAAGTCTGCTCATCCCCTTCTTGTAAACAGCTTCAGTGTTAGATCTCCAGTCCAGTCTGTGGTTGATGGTAACACCCAGGTACTTGTAATCCTCCACCGCCTCCACATCCTTTCCCAGAATGCACAGAGGTTGGAAAGCCGTCTTCCTCTTCTTCCTGAAATCTATCACCATCTCTCTGGTCTTGCTGATGTTCAGCCGCAGGTGATTCTGTCCAGTCCACTCCACAAAGTTGTCTACCAGTGCTCTGTACTCCTCCTCCTGTCCCTCACTTATACACCCAACAACAGCCGAGTCGTCAGAATACTTTTGCAGGTGACACGACCCGGTGTTGTACTGAAAGTCAGTGGTGTATAAGGTGAACAGGAAAGGAGACAGTACAGTCCCCTGTGGAGCTCCTGTATCACTAACCACCGCATCAGACAGAACACTGCCCATACGGACAAACTGTGGCCTGCCTGTCAGGTAGTCAGTAATCCAGGAGATCATTGTGTCGTCTACACCCATCACCCGCAGCTTCTCCCCCAGTAGCAGTGGCTGAATGGTGTTAAAAGCACTAGAGAAATCAAAGAATGTGATTCTCACAGTGCCTCCTCCACCATCCAGGTGCGAATGGGCTCGTTGCAGCAGGAAGATGACAGCGTCATCAACTCCCAAGTGGGGCTGGTAAGCAAATTGCAGAGGGTCTAGCAGGGCTCTCACCTGCGGCCTCAGGTTGGCCAAAACCAGTCTCTCCAGCACCTTCATGACGTAAGATGTGAGGGCCACTGGTCGATAGTCATTGAGGTCTGATGGTGTCGTCTAATCCCGTGCGAATCTGCCATGTCCGTAATTTGTAAAGTAAAAATTCCACCGTGAATTACCTACCATATTTCACCAAACACAGAGGTCATTTGATAATATTAGTCCTGTGCGAATCGGCTTCTCTGTGATTTGGGGTCGTTTTTTGTTTTTCTTAAGGTTTTTTGTGTTTTCCACACCTTTTTTCTGCCTTTTTCCCGGTCGAGAATTATGGAGGCTGCGTTGGGAATTATAAATTAAAGTTTTGACAGCATTTTGGGTGCAAGTTCAGGAGGCTCATCAGAAGAGCGAAATCTCGAAAGATGATTAGATGGATTACACGCATGGCAGCATGCGGTAAGGAACATTTTTCCATCTTTCAACAGGCTCACCAGTTATTATATTAAGAATATCCATATCTAACCGTTGTGCTGCTCCAGCAAGGGCTCCGGTGTGATCGACCCGGAGGATAATGTAAATTAGAGTTAAAACACAGACTTTGATTATCCTGTGCGAATGTGCCGCACGAAACACGGACGTGGTGGGGTAATTTCTAAATCACTTGAGGTCCCCAGGTAATACTAGTCCCGTGCGAAGAGCTGCATTTTCCCCGTAGCCAAATACCGGAGTGTTGCCAAACATTTTAACTCTGGCGTTATTGGATTGTTTCAGTTGGTTGGGGACGTTATTGCTTCCCTCACCAACTCAACCACAACTTCAAGCCCTTCATGGTCCATCCAATATAGTTTTAATAATTCCCTGTTATTCAGCGTTATTTACCTCCATTTTTCAAAATCAACAAGCAGCTCCTTGGGTTTACATTTAAAAATAAAACACAGGTATTGGTATTGACTTCAATGTGTTTTTCAATGACAATCTTCAGATTTTTCCTTTATGGTTTTTTTTTTTTTTTTAGTGACAGGATTTTTATGATATCAGTATTTTTTCAACGTGACTGATTTTCAGTGTCAACTTTCTGTCACTGTTTTGGCGTGGAGGGGAGGGGCAAGTAGAGTGCGATTTGCATATCAGCATACTAATGAGGAAATGTCTCTCTGACCCTGGCATATAGGAATCACTTACATGAGTGTACTTGAATCTACCATTGTTCTGTTCTTTCTGCTTATTCTGGTCTGCCTACCAGACATGTGATCTTAAAGACAATGCTACTTATTAGAATGTGAACAAAAGAGCCAAGCTTAGTTAGAATTTCCAATCGCACTTAATTTTACAGTACGTTAATAAGACGTAACGGGCCGTACTTTGTACTTTGTATTACAAAGTAAAGCTTGTTACGTCTTATTAGCGTCTTGTTTTGTATAATTTGATGCAAAGTAAAGCTTTTTACGTCTTATTGGCGTCTTGTTTTGTCTAATTTGATACAAAGTACGGCCCATTACGTCTTATTAACGTACTGTAAAGTGCGACCGAATTTCCATTACAGAGCTCTGCTAGAAAAAGTTCTGATGTTAGCTAAAGTCAGCTATCTATGAGCAAAAAAACGACTCACATTAAAAAGATATCAAAATATTAAAAAATAACATTTAATATATGTTTTTTTTGTTTTTTTTTCAACGTAATGTGTCTTTTGGTACAATTCAGGTTTTGTTTTCAACTACAGTTTTTATTTTTGATGCAATGGTTCAGTGTCACTGTTCTGGTTTCATACACCAGTTTCCTATTTGACCAGCCTTGAAACTGAAGAAGTGTACCTATACACCCTACTAATTGCGCTGGAGCTAAACTGTATGCTAGCTGTTGATGTGTTAACAGGCCAGTGAAAATGGTCAGCCCTCTGGAGAATATTAATAATTCAGAAACATTCAATCACATCTTAATCAACAAGCTATGAATTCATGGGAGACTGGCTGCAGGAGAATGTCACATGAAATAATAGAACTCTCTTCAGTGTCACATTAGATTTTTCTGTTCTTTAAACATGTTTAACAGTTTATTACTAGTCAGGTTGTTTTGTTCGCTATCTTTCCCACTCAACCACTTTCTTCAGTTGTTTCCATTTCCTGTTTCATTCCATTTAGTCTTTTAAATCTTTCCACATTCCTTCCTTTTCTCACTCATTCTTTCTTCATAGTAGCTCAAAGTAAGTCAGGGTTTTGCCTTTCTGCGTCTCTTTATCTTACAGTACATTACTGCAGACAGTGTGTCTTGCTGATTCCTCCCTCACGTTGCTGTGGATTTGAGCCACGTGGACTATTTTCAAATAACACTGTGAGATATTACTGTCCTTTCTCTGTAGAGGGCCAGGTGCATCTTAACCTTCAGTGATCATTCTGTTCTCTTCGGATTTACTGCTGTGCAATATATGTGACAAATACTGTAGCCCCAACATAGCCATGGTACATTCCCTACAGTCACTGTGCCATTCCTCATCAGATATCTGACACAGACATGCTATTTCTTATTCTGTCTCTCTCCCTATCAAGGCTAATATATGTAATTCCATGTTGTGGGTTAAAATGTACAGCAGTAAAACACTGTTGACAGAAACTGTCCCAAGTTCAACTTTCACCCATTATGCAGTTGACCCTTTACAGGACATTTCATATGTATATTTCCAGTCACAATAGTGAATGTCACTTTAAAGGCAAACACAGTTTAATAATAATGACTTTAAATTTCTTAAACTTCTACAAGACAAAGGCCTACATCCTTAAAGCATATTCCATTTCATAATCCAGCTCTATAATTTCAGCCTTATTTCAAGACAATTGTACGGAGCTCTGTAGGTGACATGGATAGGGTTTTTTTTATCTCGCGAGTGCGACTTATTATCTCGCACGCGCCAGTTACTATCTCACGCGTGCGATTTACTATCTCGCACGCGCCAGTTACTATCACGCACGTGCGACTTGCTGTATCTCGTGCACGCGAGATGGTAACTGGCGCATGCGAGATAATAACTTGCACTCGCGAGATAGTAAGTAAGATGCAGTGGCACTCTGACTCCGGATTTACTGCTGTGCAATATATGTGACAAATACTGTAGCCCCAACATAGCCATGGTACATTCCCTACAGTCACTGTACCATTCCTCATCAGATATCTGACACAGACATGCTATTTCTTATTCTGTTGATTGACAGAATAAGATTGAATGAAGTGAACGTTGTGGTGTTAACTCAACAATGATGGGACGCTGGAATCATGAACAAGTGCCGTTTACTTCAACAACTTATACTGTAACATTGTTCTCAGTAGCAGCATTGTATCGTACAGAGTCGCCATGTTGTTGCACTCTGACCTCTCTACATGCAGCGTGTTAATTATGACCTGTCTTACACAACAGCGCCCCCTTGTGGTATAAAGAGCAATACCAAAAACAAAGCAAAACCAAACTACTATTACCTTTACAACTCCTCCATCATGGCTAGCCTAATAGCCATTGAAATAGCTATTAAAACACCTGGACACTCATCGTGGATTATCAAAATACCTGTTACATGTACCTCTTACCGTTACACAACAACAATAAGACACTTTATTAACTTTAATTAATTGATTAATCAATTAAAATTCTGAGATGGTCTCGATCCATGATAATAAGCCTGCATTTAACCAACTGCACTGTTTGATTATGTCAAAATGCGCTTGAATTAATATCTTGCACGTGTGAGATACAGTAAGTCGCGCACGCGAGATAGTAAGTCAGGCGCGCAAGGTACAGTAAGACGCGCGTGCGAGATAGTAAGTCGCACTCACGAGATAAAAAAAAAAAACCCATCCATGTCACCTCCAGGGCTCCGTACATTGGCACTCACACGCACACAAACACAAACATATACGCAGATGTACATTATACACACAAAATAGTTCAAGCTGATACCACTGATGCAATACCTGCCCTCTGCATACTTGAATATAATGTTTTTTTTCTAGACCCCCTACATTTATTTAAAGTGTCCTTGGTTTACATAGAAAATACACTTTTTATTTAGTATTAATTAATTTGGTCACTATTAACAATTACAAATGGGAATAGTGTGTTATTATTGGCATGTATTATGGTGCTATTCTTTTATTTGTTATTTTTCACTTGTCTCTGTATTTACACAGCTGTGCACGAAAGGTCGTAAAAAATATAGACTTCTGTTACTGAGGTTGAAGATTTAATCTTTATTGAAACACTATTTCGATTTTGTCTTTCCCTCTCACTTCCTGCTCTAGATGATTCACTGTCATGCACTCTGTGTGTCTTGTAGGCCATCATGGAGGAGGCTGACCTGCTGAAGGAGAGGCTCCAGGCCATCACGGTAAGGACCATCGTGGTGCTTTTGGGAGTAAAATGGAGAAAGCTAGGAGACAAATAATTTAATTTATTAACAAATAATTACTGTTTCACATGTTGAGAGCTGCTTTTCTGACATGAACTACTCTTTTTGATGTGTTATTTCTATCATTGTGTCTCTTATTAGGTGGAGGGTCTTCTTCACTTAAACATTTTCAAATCAACATTCAATGGGTGCAGTGCTGTTTAGCACAGATTAACTGGTAATGTGATGGGTTTACAGATCCAGTCTTAAGCCTCCTGAACTGCTCACTGACTCATCAGAACTGCCCCGATAATATCAAACATGTTTGATATTTACAATGTAAAATCTGGATGATTACATCCATACTTTCTGAGTTGGATCACAGCAACCAATGAGAGAGGCATCAGAGCAGCTGAGGGTGTTCAAAACATTCAAAACCTTTCATGAAATTCTGACACTGTTTTGTAATTGTATGGAAAAATTAGAGTGAGAGAGGTTTTCAGCTCACCAGGATGAAGTCATGTCAATCTGGGATGTGTATCAAGTGTTTTGGTCACATCATTTTATGTTGAATGTGCTGAGCTGCATGTCGGTAAAGAGAGCTGTGTGAAGGGTATTTTAATAATGAACTTGGTGTATTGAAATTTAAATTATCAAATTGTAAAATAATGAAATAAATAAAATAAATAAACTGTATGAACCATTAGAAAACCCTTCAAAAAGCAGTGAACAAAGCCAACTCAAATGTGGTTCCAGTGCAGAAAGACACAGAGGAACATGCAATTTCTTCTGCAGAAGATGCCTTTCACAGTATTATGATGTTAAGTCTGAGTAACATCCCATGGTGCAGCACAGGAGCCATTTCCAAGGAGAGTCTGCAAATAAAAAGTGGGGGTGTGTAGTTGAAGGATGACAGAGCTGTGGAAGAAAACCTTCAGAGTTCTGGCAGTAGATGTGCAGGTTATCGGTAGTATAACGACGTTAATACCAATAAAAAAGAACATAAAGAAAAAATGGTGGTCATTTAAATAAGTATTTCACCACTTTTCTTAGAAGTGGACTGTCTCTGCAGTAATAAGATGCAATGCAAAGGGCCATCTCTGGTGTTGTTCACTTTTGCTCAAGGGGTAAAATCTGCAACAATCAGAATGCACTGTGCAGCATTGGACCCATAAACACTCGAGTTGATGTAATGTACTGTAAATTAGGCTGTGCTTGGTTTTGGCTGTCCATTTTACAAGCGGAAACAGTATTTTCACAGTATTACATCTAAACAGTACACTAAAATATTTTTTATATATTTCTAAAAACATTTTAGGACTGAAATAGACAATGAACATATAGTTTGATCAGAGATGTTTCAGTGTTGGGTTTCACAGTATATCAACAATATGGTGGCTGCTTCCTGTTTACAAACTCTTATTTTACAGCTAAACAGTATTCCATAATATGTTACCAAAATCATTTTTAGAGAGAAATAGGTCAACAGTTAGCAAGGTACAAAAAAAACAAACAAAAAAAAAACAAGCAAACAGGCTATCTGAGAAAAAATTTCATTTTCAGTGATATTGTTATTAAATTGGAATTACTTGAATTTAAAGGCTATATATTGTGGACCAATGGTTCCAGCCAAAAGGAGGGGCAGTTACAGCTCATCTGCAGGCTCATTTTAGCATTAAAAAATTCAGGTGAGTAAAATAAATACAAATTCAGTGTGTTCAAAACTCCTTGAGATTAATAACAGAAGCACTGACACAGTTTTTGGCTGTAACCTTTCAAAAGAGCCAAAAACCATGCCTGTACCTGTACAAATGGTTCAAAAACAGCTTTGAATTTACTTTCAGACTGGGATAGGTGTTTTAGGATAATGTCCGACATCACCTTAATGCTGAATGAGAAACCAAATAAGAATCCGTTTAGGGAAAAGTGTAGGCTAGCTAATTAGCAAGTCAGCATTAAAGCACTGCTTAAAAACGTACCTCCCAAATTCATCATTTGACAGTACACATGTTAAATTGCATTGCTCTTATTTTTCAACAGCTCTGCAAACCGTTGTCTGCTCTTGGCTTGTTATACAGTAAGCTTTGCAAGTGTGTTTATATTGTCCTAATAGCCTGTGCCAGCTTATGCCCCCCCCCCCAACACACGCACACGCACACACACACACAAATACACACACACACAAACACACCCCACCCCATGAAATTGCACCTATCTCATAAGTGGGTGAAAAAGGTGATAGGTAACATTGTCATTTGATTGGTAAGCCTCTAATTATCATGGTGCAACTTGTCTCTGTGAAATGGTTTTAATGGTTTGGACATTTCAGGCCAGTGATATCACTGGCTTTAAGTCAAAGGCAGACAGAGACAGGACTATAAATATCAGCAGACGTCAGCAGGCGATCCCCTTTCACTGGGATTTAGTGCCACACTGATCCAAGATCCAGTGGCTATTTTAGTTTATAGTGACCCCTGTCAGGGAGACATTGAGGAACCAACACACTTGTGTTTTGATGCTGAGGTTAAAGCTGAGCAGTGTGTTTGCCTGTGGCAGAACATTTACACAGTGTGTGTCCATTAGGAAATCACTTGAAATGTCCCACTGATTAATAATCTAATTCTAATTCTATTTAAGATAACTTTTCTTTCCCACAAGAAGTGCCTATTAGCGCACACACGCACACACACACACACACACACACAAACACAAACACAAACAAACAACAGGTAGGTTGGGTGAGGTCATGAAAGTTGACTTGCTTTTTAGATAGCTATTTTAGCTCTTGGTGTCCAGCTGTCAGCTCAAGGTTGAAGTGTCAGCAAATGGAGACAACAGATGGAATAGTTTCCATGCTGTCAAATGTGCACATGATTGCAAATGTGTGTTTGTTTTCCCCCCTCAGGACAAAAGAAGAATCCAGGAGAACATCGCCACGAAAAGGAGACAGATAGAAGAGGAGAAACTAAAACTCCAGTATATAAAGGTAATATTTACTGTTATAACAGAAAACTAACATCAAGGAGAAAAAGTGTCAAAGTGCAGTTGTTCCATCTGATGAAGAACATAATAGAGTAGACATGTGTGAAGAAAGTCTCCCTGGTTGAACTCATGGATGAGAGTTTTGCGATTTAATTTACTTTCTCAGAACTTACAACCCTGCAGCAATCCCTGTTTCACTTCTGTACAAACTCAAACACAATCCATGAACAATGTCAGATCTCAATATCAAAAATAATAACTTGAATCCCCCTGCAGGAGTGATATATAATATCTAATATTTTTCTAATTCTACAAACAGCTTTATTCACTCTAAAGCAATCTCTTCTGGCCCACAATCCTTGTTTCTGAGTATAAACAGACATGTGGACTGAATATTTTCAGTAAAAGAAGAGCAAGGGGGACAGTAAAATGCTCCAAATTGCCCACAGGAACTACAATGTTTCAACCTAAGTCTTTAAAGCTGTATTAAGCAGTTAAATGACCAGCAGGGAGCAGAAAGAATCCAATATTAACTGACAGCAAGGAGGTGTTGATCCAACAAGCATGTGTTTCTGCATGTGTTACTGATGTTGCAGTTACTGGTGGTGTGTATTGCAGTGCATTAGATCACACAACAGTTACCAACAAAATAAGCAGAACCAACAGAATAGAGCTCCATTTATGTTTTTAAGGTGACCTCTAGAGAAATTCTATCCATGTCTGTGGATGTCTGACATGTTCTTTTTAAATCATACACATTATGATGTAGGGTAGATGTAGGGTATTTGTGTGTGTGTGTGTGTGTGTGTGTGTGTGTGTGTGTGTGTGTGTGTGTGTGTGTGTGTGTGTGTGTGTGTGTGTGTGTGCGTGTGTGTGCGCGCGCGCATGTGTCTGTGTGTGGGTTTGTGTGTGTGTGTGAATAAGAGGGAGAGTGTGTGCTTGCAGTCCAATTGAAGTGACTCCATACTCTTTATTATAGATACATATAACTATAATATGAGTATCAAAGCACTTGTGACAAAGTGTTCTGTCCTTTACAGCTTTAAGTTAGATTGATGTACATTTTTAAAGGCTAGGGTTAAAGGAACATTTTCAGTTATTTATAGCCCCTGATAGAGATTGCAGCCTTCCTACAGCTGCAGTTCGAACCTCTGCCAATTAAAGGGTAGAACTGGAAAGGTAAGAAGTCTGAGTTTAGAGAAATGTCATTAAAACACGCTGAAAGAAGAACTAAGGGAGATGTATCACCATTTATATGGTGACACATGATTAAAGTTTTTAACCTTTATAAATTAATATGATCATTCAAACTGTGGAACTCTGCCCTTACAGTGTACTGAAGTGTTATTCTTAATGAAGGATAGAAATTTGAGTAATCTGGGGAGAGGTGGGGAATGATGTAGTCAGGAATTGTGCAGAGTTTTTGGAAACAGATTGGCATTGAGGCTGAGGGGTAACAGGAAAGACATAACATAAACATGACTCAAAATACATGTATAGAACTCTAAACACTGTTGAAAGCTGAAACTGTGGTTCCTGTATGTTGGGGTGTTTTTTTGACAGAAGAAATCCCTGAGGGAGCAGTGGCTAATGGATGGTCTGAGTCAGCAGTCAGAGGAGGAACAGGAGGCCTTAAGGCTTCAGGCTCATGACGAACAGCAGCAGAGTGATCAGCTGCAGAGCAACATTGTCAGGTAACCTGAAAGTACCTTGAAGCTGCAATAAATCCTAAAGTACATCCCACACTGGACACAACAGGCTGACAACAGAGAGCTGACAGAACTACAGAAGCACGAGGGTGAAAGTATAGTTCATGTGCATTGAAGCATGTAAAGACAAAGTGTGAGAGAGTGATACTAGTCAACCCAGTGGAGAAAATAGGTTGCTGCAAAAGCAATTAATAACATACTTTGAAGACACTCAGGTTTAACTCAGATGTGAAGAATGAAGTATATAAACAGAATGCTCCTCTGCCACACACTGCATTATAATGGATTTTCTAAAATTCCCTTTGGAGAGGGTGCATCGTACTTCCTCCAGTGTTCCAATCAAACGTGGAAAATCTACCATTTGTGCAGAGATGGTGACTTCAGGTCAATTTTCTTTATCTCTTTCTTCTTTAGCTTCATTGTCCATCTTTACTTGGTTTATTCACGATTGTATTTCTCTTAGAATTCCTTTTTTTGTGCAACTGTCTAGGGGTGGGAATCACTTGGCACCTGATGATTCGATTCGATTCCGATTCAGAGGTCAACGTTTCGATTCTAAACCGATTCTTGATGCATCTTGATGCAGCAATCTTTTTATTTATTATTTCCATGCATGATTTAAAAAAAATAATAATAATTAAATCTGAGTTTGCTAATCACTTCCTACTTTTTTCTCACTGTGTGACTACTTGGTACTTTCAAAGCAAAGAATTTATAATGATCCATACTTCATTTACTTCCAATATATTTAATTATTAAAACAAATGAAAGAAATGTGGCCAGTCAACTGGAAGGTTACATTTGCTAGCAAACATCCAGCTTTGCAAAGAACCAAAAGGAAAAGAAAAGTGTTCCTGTAGCAGCATACAGGTAGTACATTAATACAGCTGCAGCTGGTCTACGGTCGATACAGGTGTTTGTATCACAGGTTGATCTGGACATCTCACACATTGCCAAAGCAGACTGACCTCACGCTGCATTCGGGCTGGATTTCAACATACTGTGCGGGCTGAATGACAGTGTACAATTTCACATCGACTTGGATTCAGCTTAATAACGATGTATGCGGCTGGGAACGGTGGCTTTAAGTAACCATTTGCACGCAGTGCGGGATGACAGAAATACCTGATAGTTACAGCTGTCACAAGTTAACCTGGACGCTGTGCACTCAAAGCCACAGCTAACAGCCAACAGCCAACAGCTAACAGCGGTCTCCACGCTGTTCTCAAAGCCACTCGGCATGAACAAATGCCTCAGACTGTTCCATCCATGAGTTGTTTGTGTGTACAGACATTCACGACACATCCCATGTTTTTTGTTGTGTGCACGCCGTCGACTGTCCAGGCACTGCACTTTCGCACTTCCGAGTTCCGCCTCTTGCATTCTGTCAACATTACATTGTCAATTAACGTGTAAATCAATTTTTGACCTTTGTGAATCGATTCGGAATCTTCCACGTCCGAATCGCGATTCATCTAAGAATCGATTATTTTTCCCACCCCTACAACTGTCGTTCATTTATAGTTAATGCCAGTTCTTTTACAATCAGAAGCTTTATTATATTGGCTGGAGCACAAGGTTTATTAGATGCATGTATTTGTGTTTGTTTTGTGGGAATTGCTCTCTACGCAGATATTAATATAGGATGTGACTACTTCCATACATCTGTCTATATTTTGGACATTCAGATACCTCCCACTCTGTACAATCAAAGCAACTTTGTGCAGTAAATAGGATTCCATTGTTGTTTTCTGTCTGAAAGGCCTACATCTTGTCAAATACAGCAGCTAGGTCAGTGGCCCTTAATCTTCAAACTAAGAGGCTCTACCCACCCCTTTAGGAATAATAACTAACATTCAACACCTGGTTATAATTTCAAACTCCCACTTTGTCCCAGTTTAACACAATACTGTTGTATGAAAAGAAATAAGAAAATGCTGCAGCAATACACCATATGAGAAAAAGAATGTGTTCTTAGAAAATTCAAGTATGTAAGCCTATTCTACTACTAACCCTACCCCCAAATAAAAGTATGAACCTGAAAATTAGCATGACATTACCTCTGTTACCTCTAGCTTTGCCTGGTGAGCTCTCTTTGTCATCAAAGTGTGGAACTTTACCAGTATCCCATATATAACCCGTAATGACCAAATGGTATCATATAACAGGAGTTCCATGCTTCGATCACTGATGACAATTCTATGTACTGATGAAAAATCTTGTAAATTGAACCCGAATTCAACTTTCATTGTTGTCAGGTATTGTGAAGCTTGAATAAACAGTCACTAACATAGACATAATCTAATTTACAGAGCATACACATTCAGAGCACATACAGTATATCAGATATATATTTAGGTTACTCATCTGCTTAGAATTACTCCCCAGACTCTACCTGCTCTCTGAAGGGGAGAAAATGGTCTTCTAATATGTGTTGATGAGCATGATTAGACTAAACTTACCCTGTTTGGCCATCCCTTTAGTGCTGCTTCTGGGAGTTCTGTCTGCTGAGCTGGACCAGGGTCTGTCTCTGTCCGACTCGAGTCACACAGGCAATCTGTGGACAAAAACCCTACCTCAAACAACCCATAATCACACAGGATGGACTCTGAACCTTGACCCCTCTGTGACTGACAGTAAAATACTACCTACAGTCTCAGACAAAAATCGGAAGATAAACCACAGAAAGATTTTTAAAATCCTATTTTTTTCGTGACAGGTTTTAAAAACATATGAACAGAGTAAAATATAACTAAATAAGCAATTCAAATAAACAAAAATTGCATAACCATGGACAAAAGCCTCTATAAAACCTCAATCTTTTACATTTTTACATTAAAATTTTTGTTTGAAATCAAAGCACACCTTGAGACAATCACTGTCCACAACACCTGCCCAGCCCCAGGAAGAAAGCCAGGATAGGTTTGGACCTAAAGCTTTCTCACTACCCAGCCTACTCCTGGCTGTCCAGTTACAGAATAATAAAATGGATGCTAACTCCTAAAATGGAAGTCAGAGACTGTTGTGCCCACATCTTGACAGAGACCTGGCTCCATCCCACAGCTAGTGAAAGTATTAACACTGTGTCCAAAAGGATAATGTCAGGCAGTAAAGCATTCAACTTTCACTAAATTTTTATTTGTTAATTGATTTATTTTTTTTTACTTTATCGCTGAAACATGTAGCAGAATTTCAATACTACTGCACTTGCTTTATGGGCACCACCTCCGAAGAGGTAAATTTAAATCAAATCAATAATTTCTCAAGTTATCAGTAAAACATCCTAAGTGTGAATTCTTGATAAAATAGATCTCCGTTCTGTACCCAGAACAATGACTGGGTCAAAATAAATCTGTTTATTAACTTAATATCAATACGGTCCCTGTACGACCGGAGCAGGAGCTTGGTTCGCATTGCCGGCAGTAAGTCAGACCTGCTCCCAGTGCATGTTGGACTCCGGCAGGGCTGCCCTTTGTCACCGGTTCTGTTCATTATTTTTATGGACAGAATTTCTAGGCGCAGCCACGGGCCGGAGGGGATCTGGTTCGGGAGCCACTGGATCTCATCTCTGCTTTTCGCGGATGATGTGGTCTTGTTGGCTCCTTCGAGCCAGGACCTCCAGCATGTCCTGGGGCGGTTTGCAGCCGAGTGTGAAGCGGCTGGGATGAGAATCAGCACCTCCAAATCCGAGGCCATGGTTCTCGACCGGAAAAAGGTGGCTTGCTCCCTCCAGGTGGGAGGAGAGTTCCTGCCTCAAGTGGAGGAGTTTAAGTATCTTGGGGTCTTGTTCACGAGTGAGGGAAGGATGGAGCGTGAGATTTACAGGCGGATCGGTGCAGCGGCCGCAGTAATGCGGTCGTTGTATCGGTCTGTCGTGGTAAAGAGAGAGCTGAGCCGAAAGGCGAAGCTCTCGATTTACCAGTCAATCTACGTTCCGACCCTCACCTATGGCCATGAACTTTGGGTCATGACCGAAAGAATAAGATCCCAGATACAAGCGGCCGAAATGAGTTTCCTCCGCAGGGTGGCAGGGCGCTCCCTTAGAGATAGAGTGAAGAGCTCTGTCACCCGGGAGGAGCTCGGAGTAGAGCCACTGCTCCTCCACATCGAGAGGAGCCAGCTGAGGTGGCTCGGGCATCTGTTTCGGATGCCCACAGGACGCCTCCCTCGGGAGGTGTTCCTGGCATGTCCCGCCGGGAGGAGACCCTGGGGAAGACCCAGGACACGCTGGTGTGACTATATCACTCAGCTGGCCTGGGAACGCCTTGGGATCCTCCCGGAAGAGCTGGAGGCAGTGTCCGGGGAGAGGGAAGTCTGGGCGTCCCTGCTCAGGCAGCTGCCCCCGTGACCCGGCCCCGGATAAGCGGACGATAATGGATGGATGGATGGAACTTAATATCAACACAAATGAGTAAATGAAATGGTTACCAGACATGAATATTAACCGTATAAGAGCAGTCAAAATTATGATAATGAATTGAATGGCGAAAAGGGGAATGGTGAAGGAAATAATCTGTCCACTATGGATTCTAATAACTAATACTGAAGGAAAATAAGTTATAATAACAATAGATAATTGAACATAAATAATATAAATAATTATTATTATATTATTTTGACATCAACCAAGTCATGAGCCGCTATGAGGGTGGATTAGCCAGTCCGGAGCTGAGAACTTGGTCATAACCAAAGCACTGGATGCGATGGATGGAACCCCCTCACGGTGAACTCTGGGTGTTCTGGTCCCAGAAACGCTAGCTGTGTCCCAATAGAGCTCAACAGTGACCGCCCACTTTTTTAACGGCTGCGGTTCCGGAAGTGAATTTGCCATTCATTTACTCCATTGACGTTTCATAAAATCCTTATATGAAGAGTTTTAGGCCTGGAACCAAGCCAATCAGCTAGGAGATGAATCGTGACCATAAAACATTTAATTTGGCGCAAAAACTTTTTTGGAAAACTGAGAAAAAAGCAAAGGTACAAGACTGTGTACATATTTGTCTTAAGAGTAAAGGAGCTACTCATCCCATAAACCATCGCGAATGTAACAGCGACATCTCTGATTGGTGGAGCTCGCTGTTACCATAGAAATGTTTACCGAACCCGCGGGTGAACCCTTTCAACACTCTTCTGCTCATCCCTTCCAACGACTTCCAACCCAACGATAGTTTAGTGCGCTTCTTCTTTAGCTTAACCTTTGTCATTATTATAGTGTTTATATTGTTAATAATAGTGTTGTAATATATTGTAGTTGTTTGTGTGTGTATATATAGTGTTTCATATAACTGTTAGTGTATAGTATAGTATAACGTTAGTTTAGTGCATAGTTTTTCATCGACATGGTACAGTGTTCCTGACTGCAGTCAGCGCCATCAATGCCGGTTCCACCGTTTCCCCACCAGTGTGTCGGCGAGGAAGCATTGGATCAGATATATAAGGTAACAACGTTAGCGTTATTCATTTTTAATAAATGTGAATTCTTGATCCAGTTACATTTACGTAGTTAACGTTATGCTAATTTTACATGAGTTAGTCACAGCTGCATAGGATAAGCAGCTAGCTAGGTACGTTAGCTAGTACCGTTATTTCGTAATTTAATTAACGTTAAGTTACAGTATATTTATTGTCCTATTCGTGTTATTAAGGTTGCCATAAAAACATTTGCCAGTTACATATTCATTAAACATTATTTATTCTTAGCCCTTATACTACCCAAATTACTATAAGCACTGATAACAATTAGTCATATTTTTCATCATGGACATTTCATCTATAGCTCTAACAACTCGCTAACTTTCCACAAGTCTGCTGTTATCAACATTAACTTGGTAGCTAGATAAGTAATTTGCTATACTATATAATTGTATTTATAAAAATATATGTTAACTATATCATGCCTACCCCCTGTATATAACACCAGATGTAAAATTATTATTTTCTTCTATCAGACCACCTGTGGATGGGAGTCTGCCAGTGGAGGAGAGTCTGCTCATGGAGGGCAGTCTGCCAGTGGAGGAGAGTCTGTTCGTGGTGGGCAGTCCGCCAGTGGAGGAGAGTCTGTTCGTGGTGGGCAGTCCGCCAGTGGAGGAGAGTCTGTTCGTGGTGGGCAGTCCGCCAGTGGAGGAGAGTCTGCTCGTGGAGGGCAGTCTGCCCGTGGAGGAGAGTCCACCAGTGGAGGAGAGTCTGTTCATGGTGGGCAGTCCACCAGTGGAGGAGAGTCTGTTCATGGTGGGCAGTCCGCCAGTGGAGGAGAGTCTGCTCGTGGAGGGTAGTCTGCCCGTGGAGGAGAGTCCGCCAGTGGAGGAGAGTCTGTTCGTGGTGGGCAGTCCGCCAGTGGAGGAGAGTCTGCTCGTGGAGGGCAGTCTGCCCATGGAGGAGAGTCCGCCAGTGGAGGAGAGTCTGTTCGTGGAGGGCAGTCTGCCCATGGAGGAGAGTCTGCCCGTGGAGGGCAGTCTGCCTGCGGAGGAGAGTGTGCCGACACCCAAATGTCAACGATTCAGGTACTCTGCATCAACACGTGATGAGAAGGTCCCTAGAATGGAAACTGGCCTCCCAGACAGAAGCATCTTCAACATCTTCGTTGGTTATACAAGGAGATTTAAAGAGTCCATTGTTTATTATGCTGGCTGGAAGGTAGAAAAATAGACTCTCAGGAAGCTCCGTCATAACTACACCAACTTGCATCTGGCTCAGCTCTTCCAGTGTAGCTCCACTTGTGTGACAAATGTTGTACTTACATTCATCTATGTTCTCCATGAGTTGTGGTTCAAGGACATCATGACCGCTGTGCCAAATCGGGAGAAAAACCTTTCAAGCTTACCCTCTTCGTTCCAGATGTATTGCAACTGCAGGATGATCATAGATTGAGCTGTAGAAAAAATAAAAATTGAACAATGTAGAAAAGCCTCAAGGAGGAACAAAGGTGAACTGATCTCAGATATGATTAACTATTATAAACTATTTACAAACAATGGTTTAGTCCATTCACAGTCCTACACAAGCTGTGGAAGCATGTGATCCCTGTAGAACGGCTCCAAGATCCCCAAATTAGGCTGCCATAAGTCATCACGGGAGATGGGTATGATAACACACTGCTTGGGTGTCCAGATGGTGAAGTAGCAGGTGGTCTTCCCAGAGAGGTGAAGCTGCCCCTGCACTTGGTGCCAGTAGTGGTGATCTTCCTTCAGGCGGTAGGCGCCACCTTCCTCCAGATAAAGGTAGAAGGACTTCTCCTGCACAGCTTCCTCGACAGTATGGTCCCTCCACTGGAATGGGCACTTCACCTCAATGATGTCTGTGTCACCCACCAGACCATCAGGGGAGGCACCCAGGATCCCAGAGTCAGCCAGCCACAAACCAGACCCTCTGACCTTCATGCCTGTGGCTTCTTCCTGCTCATTGGCTATACCCCACTGTACAGCCTGTACTCCATGCAGGTCCTGATTCACACACAGCTTGGAAATGAGGGAAGGGGTGACACGCTTTGCCATCAGCACACTTCCAAAGTTGCTAGCTGATAGCCGACCTTTCCTTAGAGCGTGCCAGAGGTGGTTGTCCTTCTGCCCCACTGTTGCTGTCTGGATGGCCATTAGCTGCTCCACTGACATCTTCATAGCTGCAATGATGCCATCATTACCCAGGTTTTGTGGGTGGCTATGATGTAGTCAGAGGAGAAGTGGAGCAGAGGTTCCTGCGGGATTTCAGGCTCAGGAGTGAGCAGCCAGGAAATCCCAGTGAAACGGCCCTGGAATTGACTGAGCAGCCACTTGCAGTCATCCGGGGTTACTGCAAGCAGCAGAGTGGCTGCACTTGTACATCCCACGGGGAAAATCACAGGAGGTTGAGTTGATGACTCCAGAGTCACTGGTGCACACCTGTAAAGAGGAAGAGAAAGGCTTTTTAAAAAATCCCACTCACAGCTACTTCAACACAATGAGTAGCATTTGATGTGATTTGACTTACAAAAGAATACAATAATTAATACATAATCAATAAAATGTGCATACCCACAGTTACCTCTTGATAGAAAGGGCAATAAAGTGTATGTAGTGTGAACATGAATATTGAGAAGGGGGCATACTGTTCTTCCTAATTACTTCTCTTATTGTTTATATTATAAAAGCATACTATACTAGTTTTTATATTAAGTGTACTTTTCTTATTATTTTTCTCTCCCTTTTCTAACTTTCCATAAGTTTTTGTTATCAGCATTAACTTGGTAGCTAGACATGTAATTTGCCATACTATATAATTGTATTTTTTTCTTTTATTCACAGCTGCATGATAACAACATGATTAGTACGACTCATGTAGTTTCATGTAGACTCATGTTAGCTACTTTAGCTAACAAGACAGCCTGCAAAACTCACCACAACCCTGTACCTCTTGTCTTTCATATTGGCCCTGACAGAACCCACAAGCTGGCCTTCACAAACACTACACTCCAGTACAAGCCCTGACTTGTAGTGATTTTCACCCCTTTCAACACTTTTCTTCTCATCTCTAAAAAAACGCAGTAATTCAGAAAATGAAATCATGGTAGCTCTGTGGTAAATGATAGTAGAGTTCAGTGGTAGCTAGCGAACATGAAATTTGCGGGTTTGGTTAACATTTCCATGGTAACAGCGAGCTCCACCAATCAGAGACGTCGCTGTTACTCTATGGGATTGTGGGTAGTGTAGTACTTTTCCATGACATCGCGAATAAAACGTGTTTTTCTTAAAACAAGATTGATATCATACGGACTTGTGGCTTCTACAGGATCATATACCACCGTTTCACAATCTGATAGCTCCTGGTAACTCTACTTTGGGTGGTTACGACATTATGGCCAATAATCAAAATCTCTATGCAGAATATGAATGGCATTTTCACTTCTGGAACCTCACTGTTCAGCTCTATTCAGGGGCAGCATCCTTCAAGGACCCAACCTTCGCTGCCCGCAAAGGATGGGTCCTTCGGAGAGACCAGCAGGCCGCGTCAGCCGTTGTTAAATGGGACGGTCTAGCCTTCGGAGCATTTCCTGGTTCGGTCATCAGATGTTCCCGTCCTTACCCGTACGTCACGATTTATGCAGCCCAGGTCTGTGAAAGTGACAAGAAGAGTAAAGTTTGACTGTCAAATATGTTTGAGCTACTGGAATTCCTGATTTTCTTATTAAGCCTCCTCCATGTGGAGGAAGAGGAGAACCAGCTGGTTAATCTCAGGTATGACCGTGGAGAGGTAAATCTGTTATTGAACCCACAGTAACGTTTTCATTATTATCATTATTAGCTAGCTAACAGTTTGGGGTAATTAACATACCGATACATTACGTTAATGCTGGCATATAAACTGTTGATCGCCACATATGGTTTTATTTGGATTTTAAAGGCTTTATTCCTATTTAAAGTGTTTGGTAGATAGGTTCGTTTGTTGTAATGATTTATTATAATTATAATTGTGTTATGAAATGACCTCTTTCTCAAGAAATTCTTAATGACATTGCAGCCGTTGATCGAGTCAGAACTGCCAACCCAGTTGATGTCCTACTGACACCAGGGTCTTTATTGTGGCATCATATCCAGCCCAGCAGCACTGCCAGGGAGTCCTGCTCAGCCTGTTACTGTACATCATCTGAAACTCTTTTAATATTGTTTTTAATAATTATTGTTTTTGTTAATAGTTAATAATACTCTGCATATAGTTATTTATGCTGTAATTTTGTAAATAGTTGTAAATGTTAAGACCTTCATTATAAAAGAAAACATTCAATCCCTTGTTGTCCCTGAAAAGTAGCACCTGATGCTGTTTGCTGTTATAAATTGTACTTAAGCTGTAAATACAGAATGAAATGGATACCGTGTAACAATAGAACAATATTTTATTTCATGAATTATATCAAATGAACACTTACGAACAAATAATTCAAAAAGAACTCATACATACACAACTAAATACCAACAGAAATAATGTAATGATTGTCCTCTGGAGCAGAGAAGAGCCACTCCATCCGCTCAGCAGCCTCATGTCATCCTTCATCTTCCCTCCTCCTCTTCCTCCTTGGTCTTGGCTGGCTCTCCTCCTCATCATTGTCGTCATCTTCCTCCTCCTGGTCACTTGGCCCTGGTGTGTCCTCAGGGATGGAGGCAGTGGAAGGCCTCTGTCCTAAGACCTCATCCATGCGGACAAACCAGGACCCAGTAGCAGCGCTGGGCCTCCCCCTGACCCTCTCTCCTGTCCCTGGATATTAGCAATCCTAAGGCTGTGGAAATCAATCACGTCAGCAATTTTCAGCAAATTATGTATTAACTTGCATGGGTAAAACAAAGATAATTTAGTTTCCACATCATCATTCAGACCTGCAGCTACTTTGTACTTGTTCTTTAAATGGTCCCACTTGTTTCTGGCCTGCTGGGCTCGACCTTCTCCTGCAGGCCCATTGTTTCCAGAACTGTTCTGAACACAGAGAGAAGCAAAAGGAAAAGTAAACACAAGTCCACATTAACACAGAGATGCGAAGATTTTCAAAAAGTGACATCAGGATTTATTATTGCCTTACTTCCATCCAGCCGCGGCGGAATGTTTTGCCCTGTGAACAAATGTTGGTTCTGACCTCGGACAGTGATGAAGTTCTCTGTTTGCTCCCTAAAAAAAACACAATGAAATGTAAAAGATGTTTTGTGTTACATCAACAGACAAAAGGGTTCTAATCCAGCAAAAAAATATATGATCATCATAAGGATAATCATAAACTTAGCTGTTATTACAAACGTTTAACTAAACTTTATGGGGATCACAGCCTGATCTAAATCTGTTCATCTTGGTCCATTTATGTGTATGAAGTAAAACGAGTCTAGAACATCTCCACAGTCACAATAAGATATAAGATATGTCAACCTCTGAACGCGTCCCTTGACATTTAACACATCGCGTTTGATGATCAAATGAGAAAAAACGAGTATAGACCCAATACTTATATTTAAATGCAAGATTTGCGCCACTTGAGGTCGCCATTATTTCTTTCTTTCTTCTCTTTGGGCACGCAATGAATCTTGGGCAATTTATAGCCTAAAGGATAGTAGCCGTGTGTCCTCCAGGAAGAGGGAAAAGCAGGCAGCATTTGTGGGAAGTGTTGATTTGGGACAGCCTTTGCGCGTTGTTGTGACGTTATTGCATTTCAAATGCGCACTCCGAAGGATGCTGCCCCTGAATTGGGACACAGCCGAAGTGTGGTTCAATTTAAGTGCTCTGCCAAGTCTCTTCATGGCGGTGGAGGTCCGACAGCAGATGTCTCACTGGAAGCAGCCCATTAATTGTAGTATAGACAGACTGTCAATTTTGATCTGAGCTGGTTGATGGGAAAATATTACTTCAGTTCTATTGTTCTACTTCTTCATTCGAGAAAATACGCAAGGTTATATAAAACTAATAGCAAAGTTATAAACTCAGTTGGCGTCGAAACTTGGTTGTCAAATTAAAATAGAAACTGGAAAGCCCGCGGCTGAAGAAGCAAAGAAAGAGTTGTTTACTGTTGGTTTTATGAAAAGAGGAGACATGCGTGGCTACGGTTGGTCAACCAATGATGAGTCTCCTCCTTCAGCAGTCTACTCATTTCATTGTTTGAGACGGTAACATGTTGAGTGAACAACTCAGACTCAAAGTCCGATTTGCTTGAGTCAGAGCTGGTGCAGATAGAATTTTTTTTGTGATCAGTTTTTAAATTTCATTTTATTTCATTACATCTCCATTCATCCAGACCCATTACCCGCACCCTTATCTCGGGGGGTGACATTGGTTATGGGCGGTTACAAGAAATGATAAATAAACAAAACAAAACAAAACACACAACATCAGCAGTACATAGACACATTCATGAGGTTTTTTTTGTTTGTTTATATATTTTCTTTTCTTTTTCCTCCTTCTCTCCTCTCCCTCCTCCCTCCCCTCCCTAACTGATGATTACAGTTACAGGATGTTAGTGGAATATTACTCCACACTCTCTGCCTGTTGATACTGAGCCCAAAATCTTTAGTATCTATATTCCAGACAAGAACATTGCCTGTGGGTCCAGATAGTCTTCCTTGTAACTCATTATATATTCGAGACACAAAACCTTTTTTAACTTTTGAAGTGTTCAGGAGATGCATTAGGGGATGAATTGATAGGGTTTGATTCCATTGGACACCGTATGTACGCATTGCAGTGCGCAACTGTAGATAGAAAAAGAAAGAGGTGCCAGGCAAATTATAGATTTGTCTAAGTTCATGAAATGACCTAAGACAATCTTCATTATACATATCCGACAAACTATGAACTCAGGGGGAGAAAATGATTGGTTTACAACCTATAAGTAATAAATCATTTCTAAAAATCTAAGTGCCATTTAACTGATTTGGC
>NC_044205.1:440000-442500 GCF_900880675.1 Sparus aurata | reverse complement strand
GCTTTTTGAGGTTTTTTTTTTCTTTGTTTAGATAAATGAAATCTAAATCACTCGTTATTTCATGTTGGAACATCCAGGGTCTGAGGTCCTCTGCTTTCGGGCTTAAGGGCAGAACCCCAGACTTCACCAGAGAGTTAGGAGATACAGATGTGTTAGTTTTGCAAGAGACTTGGAGTAGAGGAGACATGCCCACTGGTTGTCCCTTAGGCTACAGAGAGATAGTGTTCCCATCCACCAAACTGAAAGGAGTAACCCAGGGCAGGGATTCAGGAGGAATGCTGATTTGGTATAAGGCAAACCTTGTACACTCAATACAATTAATCAAAATAGGTGAATTTTCAATTTGGATCAAAATAAAAAGAGAAGTAGTTGCCACTGATAAAGACATATTCATGTGTGCAGCATACATTCCCCCATCAGAGTCCCCTTACTACAATGAAAACAGTTTCTCCATTCTGGAAGATGAGATCAGTCACTACCAGGCCCAGGGAAGTGTACTGATCTGTGGGGACCTTAATGCCAGGACCGGTATAGAACCAGATTCTATTACCCCACAGGGAGACAAACATATACCTGGCCAGATCAGCATCCCCCTCCCTTCTTACCCCCACAGGAACAACTTTGACAAAACTGTCAACAAAAGCGGGCACCAACTGCTGCAGCTGTGTCGAACACTGGGTCTGTACATGGTTAACGGTCGGCTTCGAGGGGACTCCTATGGTCTCTACACACACAGCTCTCCTCTTGGCAACAGCACCGTAGACTATAGCATTACAGACCTGGACCCCTTCTGTCTGAGAGCATTCACAGTCAGCCCCCTCACACCCCTATCTGACCATAGTAAAATAACACTCTACATTAGAAAGACAGTAACAGACCCTCACGCAGCAGAACCCACTAAATTGAACTATACAAAACAATCTTATAGATGGACGACCAATAGCAAGGACGACTACCAGAAAGCAATCAGACATCAAACAATTCAATCTCAATTAGACCATTTTCTTTCCACCTCATATCCACACAGTGACAACGGCCTGAATCAGGCTTTACAGAGTCTGAACAACATATTTGACAACGCGGCACATTTATCCAACCTGAAAAAATTTCAACAACACAGATCAAAAATGTCAACCAGTGAAAATTGGTTTGATACAGACTGCAGACATCTGAGAAAAACACTCAGGAGTTTATCAAATCAAAAACACAGACAACCTGACAACCCTGAGCTCCGCCTCCATTATTGGGAGACACTAAAATTATACAGAAGAACACTCCGAACTAAAAAGCAGCAGCATGAACAGCATCAACTTGATGTAATCGAAGAGTCCATCGACTCAAATGATTTCTGGAAAAAATGGCACTCTTTCAGCAAACCACAGAAGGAAGAATTGGCTATTCAAAATGGTGAAATATGGAAACAACACTTTGAAAACCTGTATAGCTCTATTACACTGAATTCGGCCCAAAATGACCTCCTCAACAAACTACGAACTCTAGAATCAGTCGTTAAAGACAGTCAAAACCCTTTAGACTACCAAATTACTGAAGAGGAGCTGCAGGCTAAAATCCAGGCCCTACAACCAGGGAAGGCCAGTGGTCCTGATGGCATTTTAAATGAAATGTTGAAATTTAGTGACCATAAATTCAACATCGCCATATTAAAATTATTCAATCTGGTTCTAAACATTGGAAATTTCCCTGACATCTGGAGCAAAGGAATCATCACACCAATCTTTAAAAATGGAAATAAATTTGATCCAAACAGTTACAGAGGCATATGTGTCAGCAGCAACCTGGGGAAGTTATTCTGCAGCATATTAAACAGCCGTCTGCAAAACTTCCTCAGTGAGCACAATGTCCTGAGCAAGAGTCAGATTGGTTTTACACCACAACATCGAACAACAGACCACATCTACACCCTCCACACCCTCATTAATGAACACGTCCACAAAAACAACAACAGAATTCATTCTTGTTTTGTAGATTTCAAAAAAGCATTTGACTCTATTTGGCACAACGGTCTGTTCCTGAAACTGATTGAGAAAGGTGTCGGGGGGAAAACCTACGATATCATTAAAACAATGTACACAAATAATAAATGTGCTGTGAAAATTGGCAACATGGAAACTGACTTCTTCCCCCAAAGTAGAGGAGTGAAGCAGGGCTGCAGTCTGAGTCCCACACTGTTTAATATTTATATTGATGAACTGGCCAAATCCCTGGAAGACTCAGAGATCCCTGGTGTCACCCTGTCTGACACAGAAATTAAATGTCTACTGTTTGCAGATGATGTGATACTGCTCGCTCCATCTAAAGAGGCATTACAACAACAACTGGATCATCTGCAAACCTTCTGTCAGACCTGGGCCCTGACAGTCAATCTGGAAAAGACTCGAATTATGGTCTTCCAGAAACGACCCAGGTGTCAGGGAAACCCACACAGGTTCTTAATGGGCTCCACTGACATAGAACACACACACAGCTACACATATTTAGG